>NW_004567109.1:27137922-27204476 GCF_000260355.1 Condylura cristata | reverse complement strand
AATCAGGCTTCTAATATGTAGTACTTTAAATTTTACACGTATGTCATTATTACTATAATTTCCTTGTTAAAGGATCTCAATAAATTCAAATTAATTAAAAAACGCTTTCAATTTTTATTCACAAAATTATTAAAACAGCAGAAAGATTTTCAGAGTCTTATGACAATAACAAAAGAAGTAAACAACATTTTGGAGACATCTTGGAAAGTGTCAGAGGTATACAAAATAGGCTATTTAAATTATGGATACACAATATCTTATATTCAAGTTTTAAATTACAAATATTATTTTTCATTTTAATCAATTCTTCACTGTAAATATCAATCACACTTAATAGATCCTCACATGAAATGCCCTTTCAGTCTTAAACAGTGTTTCTGTCTCTTGACTATATATTCAAAATTTCCTTAAATTTAGCTGATTCTTAAATCCTTGTCTGTCTTAACTTAGTTTTCATCTTACACATCTTAAATAGCACACATCTTAGTTGTTCTACCTTGCCTTAAATATGTTTATTTCAAATTCCCATTTCAGTTTAAATAACTTCCATAAATACCATTTGTATAGGTTCTGTTTTAATTTACTGGTATTTTTTCCTTCCTTCTGCTTAGTTTCCTACTCATGTCTTTTGGTTTCATTGTGATTTTCCACTACTCTACTTTGCAGAGACCATCATATCACTCTTGCCTGAGATTATGGTCTCTCATCCCCTTGGCCTTAATGATAAGTTCAGGGATGGGCATATAACCCATGGTGGAGGGTGAGTAACATTCATCTCTTAGACTTTTTATTCTAAAGCTAGTAATGAGAATTCTCTTTCTCTTTGAAGTAGAAGTCATGAGATGGAAACCTAAATTTCTGCCAATTGTATCTTGTCCATCATAAAGCAGAATGAGAAAATACACCAACTTAGAGTCACAACCTGAAATGAAGAGAAAGAAAACTTTGAGGGCATCCCTTAAGTCCCCAATCCAGTTTTCGGTTTGTTCTAATTATAAGAGCCAAAAATGTTCTTGTTAGAAAAGCTGATAGCTTTCTGTCAAATGCAACTGAGAAAGTTAGGAGTAATATATCTGTATTAATTTGAAAGGTTAATATGCTAAACTTAGATTTCTTATCTGAGTTTTTTTTTTTTCTTTCTGGTACTGAACATTCATGGTAGCTACCATATAATGAGACTAATGGTGAAGATTATTTTAAACTCAAATAGGGATTGGAAATCGAGCACATTGAAGGAATCCTGCATATCCAAACCACATTGAGATACCATCTCACCCCTGTAAGAATGGCCCATAAGAAAAAGTCAGGAATTGACAAATGATGGTGAGGTTGTAGTGTTGCTATCGAGTTTTTAGGTGAAAAAAAGGAAATTCCATATGACTCAGCAATACCTATATTCAATATTTATCCAAATAACATGAAAACTTTAACAAGAAAAGTTTTATTTATGTTTATAGAATGCTGTCCACAATTGCCAAGTCATGGAACCAACTTAAGTCTCCTGAGAAAAATGAAGAGAAAGTATCACATAATTCAGTTATCCTACTCTGGGGTATTTATCCAAAGATGTTAATACACTAATTGAAAATATAGATGCACACCTTTGTTGATGGTAATATTGTTCACAATAGCTAAAATTTGGAAAAAAATTCTAAGTGTCCATTCATGGGTGAATGGGTAAAGAACACTGAGGAAAAGGATTTAATTTATTTGCTCATCAGGATAGAGTATAAAACATGCTAGTGACTTCCAACTGAAATTGAAGAGAAGTACCTTGTCTATTAAATATTAAATAAAATCCAGTTTGTGAAGAAGAAAAGAAATAAAATTTCTAGAGAACCTCTATCTTTTTTTTTTCTTCCTGAATAATTTAGTGATAAAACCAATAGGCAAGGCGGTAAAAGGTAAAAGGAAAGATATAAAATATGTGGTCTTACTATTTAGCAAACAAGAAGCTGCAAAAGAATTTGTTAGTCATTTCTGGGAAACGCTAAAAACATATTTCTAAAAATGTCATTTTATATGTGGTTGTTTTTTTTAAATATTTTCTGTAAGATTTCCTAATTTATCTAAAAGCAATAGAAATATTCCATACCCCAGGCTGTACCCAATCTAGATTCTCCCCCAATGCTCAGAATCATACTTCACTCTGGGTCCTCTCACCCCTCACCCCTTGCCTTTTACCTTTTACTGCCTTGTCCATTGGTTTTATCACTGAATTATTCAGGAAGAAAAGGATAGAGGTTCACTAGAAATTTTATTTCTTTTCTTTCTTTTTACTTTTGCTTGGATTAATAATTTTTTCCTGTTCCTATTGTGGCAGTAACAATTGCCATTTATAATTTTTAATTGTAAAATTAAACTAGTGTACTGTCCATTCTTAACCATGTGTTTTTCTTAACAGCAAGTAATAATTCTTCTAATATTACTAGTATCAGTAATATCAGTAGTTTTATTCTCTTCCTGGGAATAAGACAGGATTGTAGCTTGCCTAAATTCTGATCTATGTCCCCTTCCTTTTCTAAGAATTTTAATTAACTTTTAAAACACAGAACAAATTCTTGCTTACAAAAGACAGATTTGCCAACATATTTTACCGTTTCTTCTCTCTTAGTCTTTGTTCTTTCATTCTAGTTCTTTCCTCTGGCATCATTTTACTACATGTGGAAGTAAATCCTTTTATTAGTACATTCAATGAGGATATGTAGGTGACAGTTATTGTGTATGTAGCTGTTGAATAATTATCTATGAATATTCTAAACTGGCACAATTTTTCTTTCATTTCTTTGAAACAATTACAGTATTTATTTTGCTTGCAAAAAATTCTGCTAATAACTTAATTCTTATATTTATCTTTTAATTTTGATGTTTTAGATAAGTTCTTTTTCCTCAAGTTCTGAAGGAACACTCACTACTGTGCTCATATGCCTTCTAGCTGATCATTCTCTTTCAGCTTACATGTTTACCTTTGCTTATCTTCTGAAAAATTATGATATTTCCTTGACTCCCCTGAATTATTTTTATTAGCCATCTCCTTCCTGTCACATAAACACTATCTTGATCCGTTGTGATCCTTCTTGACCATTATGGTTCAACTCAAAATGAGAGCCAAAATTTCTTTATCCCTACTCCAAACATCAATGGCATGTGTTACTGACTCAGAACATCTGATGTATTTCGTTCACGTAGTTATTTCTTATAAATATGTTGAAGAGCATATGAGAAAAAATATTGGTCTTTGAAACCAGAACTCAGATTTATTTCCCTCAGTTATTAGCTGTGTGACTTAAGAAACCTAATTGATCTCATTGAGCTCTACTTCATTTAGAAAATGAAAATAGCTTCTATTTTACAGAATTGGCATCAGCTGAAGCTACCAAATCACCCAGTTATCACATATTGATCAGTTTACAATGATACAGATAACTGAGAGTTCTTGTTCTTGACCTATACAGAACTTTCAGTTCTCCTTAGAAAGCACAACTACATATTTTCAGGAACTCTAGCGCAGATGTCCCACGTAATTTCAAAGTAGTGTCTCAGCTACAGACCCCATGTGTCTTCTCATGTGTTTCTCATCTCAACCTCTAGTTCGTTCCCACAGGTAAATATTCTCTGACCAAGATATTTGGGAAAGCCTGATCATCACCACCATAAATGTGCCACACATTCTTTCATTTATTAATTTCACAAATATTTGTATAGAACATGTGCTTTGCATTTACGCAATGTAATAGGTGCTAGGAACATTTCAGTAAAAAAAATAGCTTTGCTTTTATAGATCTTACATACTGATTAGAAGAGAGACGATAAACATAATTAATAGTAAACATTTAAATACATATTTAATAACAAACAGTGATATAAATTAATGCATAAAAAGTAAGATTTATATGGGATATAAGGACAGGAGGTATTCAAAAAGGGCCTTGTTTAGGGATAGTCACTTAGAAAGAGAGCTAGAGAAAACAACTTGCAGGTGGAGTGGGCATGTGCCAGGGTTAGTTGAAGGTTGTTATCACTGGAGGTCTTTTTTTCTTTCAATGCTTGGGGTATAAGATGGGAATCCCTTTTGAAATGCCTTAACCTTCACAGCACTCTTACTCTCCCCTACCCCAAATTCATATAAAGTTCCCTGCTTTTTCTTCTTTAGGAAGTTACCATGTGAACACACACACTCACACACACACCACAAAAACAGAGAGCAATTTCTTGGCACTGCATAATTCAAATCCTTCCAAATAAAACACATTTCTCCAAAGAAACAGTCTTCTGAGATATATCCATATATGCACATGGGTAACCTTTTGTTTTTATACGGAGCAATTTCTCTCAATCTAGCCATAATCTCTTAGACATTTCCAGGTCAGAAGTGGATATTTGCTTTACTTTTACCTAACCAAAAGGCCCATTTGGGTGACTTCCCAGAAAAAAAGAATAACATTCACTACAGGGGGGAATTAAAATCTGTACCTTTTGCAAAATAGAAAACAGCTGAAAGCTATGAAAGGACAATTTTTCTCATTTTACTTCTACACCTTCTCCTCTCCCATCAAAGTTTCAAGGCCTTTATTCCACCAATTCAGTAATTTCCCAAGTGTCTCTTTAAGAAAGAAACTTCTCCTAAATATCTGATACTGGGGTAGGAGCATCTTACTTCAGCAATCATTGCATTTTCTCTATTATCAACTTGCCTCTTTTAGTAAAAATAAAAGTGTGCAGTATGACCTCAGACATATAATAGGCATTTAATTAATAAAAACTGGAATTTTTCCTACTACTAGTTTGTACAAGTACTTTAACTCTGTTGTTTGATGATGAGTTCCTAAAGGATAGTGATGATTTCTTGTAATGTTTTGTGTATTTCACAGATTCAGATAAAAGCATATTAAGTAGGCATTAATCTATTGCTTAAAATAACATTTACTAACATTCTATGCCTTTTTTAAACTTTAGAAATGTATGGAAATATTTATATAATGTAAAAAGTAAAGTCAGGTAAAATATGCATAATGTGATTCTGTTTTGTATATAAACATATATTTATCTATAGGGAAATATATGTGACTATATGGGGAAATCTGAAGGAATATGCACTGAAACTTTAATAGCTTTTTGCAAAATAGATTGTTGGTGATGTTTATCTTCTTTATGCTTAGAGTTTCTTTTTTTTCTAATCATTTTTCTGTGATGTTTATTATTGGTATGATAATAAATAGCAAACAAATATGGTAAAGTTAAAATTAATGCAAAGGAGCAAATTTATTCCATGGAATATTCATGGTGATAAATTCTAGGAATTGCTGGATAAGGTTTTTAAAAATATATATATTAATACTGTAAAAATATGCAGTTGGGCTGTAAGCAATATTGGATTTGTATGCAAGTGTCCTTTTCAATCACTTGACAAGCCAGGACAACTCTAAAGAAAGTGTTGACATGATCCTGAACATGTATGACCTAATATGCTTTTAAAAGCAGCACACCAACATTTGTCTTTTCACTGACACTTTTGAAAGCATGTCAAAATCTAATTTTGATTAGAGAAAAGAGTTTGACACATCTAGATTATAAATGCAAATCCCAGAGATATTTGATTTCATCTAATCAAAGATGTTATTTTTAATTGCTGTGGAACAAGATGATCTTGTGCAAATGAAGCATTGAGTTAATAACTGTACTTTGTATTTACATAGAGATTTTCTATGAGCTTAACATACTTCATGAATTAAAAGAAGTTCTATGTTGATGCAATTACTTTACAAACTCTTTGGCAGTGTCTCCTAAAGCTGAATATATTCATACCTTGTTACCCAGAAATTATACTAGTATATACTCAGCAGAAATGCATATTTATTTTTACCAAAAGCCATATGCATACTAGTGCTATTTATTATAGCCCTAAGCTGGAAAGTGTCCAACGTCCCTTAACAATAGAATACATATAGAATAGATAGAAACTGTTATGTAACAGTCACTTAAATGGTATGCAGAAAGGAGAATGAATCTACACCTATTGCAATAATATGGATGACTCTTGAAAACACAATATTGAATGACAAAAGTCAACAAAAAATATATCATTGTATATGCAAAATCATACAAGAATGATGTACATTAGAAGTCATGGCAGTGGTTACTCTTGGTGTAGGTAGTAATAGAAGGGAGCATAAGTGCATAATAGTAATATTTTGTTTTGGGATCTAAGTGCTAATATCACAATGTGCTTGGATTTTCTTATGGAGCTATACACTTATATACTTTTCTATATGTAAAATTTAATAAACCTTAGGATTTTGTATACTTATATAGTTTTAGACATTTCTTAACTTTTCTTCAAGATTTTGAGGTATTGTTTGTTACTCCTAAAGTAACTAGAATCAGTTTGATTGATTTATTCAGAATTAATAATGTCTTAACTCTAAATCATGTTTGTATTAGTCTGTAGTACACACACACACACACACACACACACACACTTCCAGTTCCTGTGTTCAAGGAAATGAATGATACAGAAGACAGATAATTAATTATAATACAGAATAACATGTAGAAATAAATGCAGGATAGGGATAATTTGCATAAGTCAAAGAGGAATATCTAAGTCATACCATAAGAACTTGAGATCAGAGAAGGCAGTCAGGGTAAACAGTTACTCAGATAAAAATTACTAACTAGGAAAGACAGTCCAAGCAGGGAAACTCCACTTGGAGAAGTACATGGAATGAACAATGATGTACTCTATTTTAAAAACTGCAAATATTTACTAACTCAGAATAGGCTGTGAAGAGGAGGAGGAATGACAGAGCATGAGACCTCAGAAATAAGTGTTGAATATCACTTTGAAGAGCCTGGACTTTCCCTGAAGCCCATAGGGAGCCAGTAAAGGGTATAAGGTAAAGGAATGACATGATGAGACTTACATTAAAGAAAACCACTAATAAGCATTGTGACTAGCTCAAGATTATTTTTTCTCCTCTTTACCCCACTATAAGTCTGTGAAGCCATGTTCTTAGAGTCTGACCCTCTGAGGTTTACAGGCAAGCTCTTCCTTAATTCTTGTGTTGTGGAAAAGGTAAGTCAGTAGCTAAAAATAGTAAATTAGCTACTCTTCTTCCAGGGATTTTTTTCCATGCTCTGCATTATTCTTCAGGATATCCCAGGACTTCACCTCTGCAGGTGTCTTCTACCTTCCTCCTAGAGAATCCTTACTTTTCACATTCCAAGTTCACCTTCTATTATGCTGCATATTCAAGTCTCTACAGATTTTACCCCACATTCCTTCAAGGTTCACCTTTGATTTACTCAGCAGAATCAATCATCCATTTATTAATGAGGTTTACCCTTCTCTGAAGGACTTGGGGTTATAAACATCGATATATTATATATATCAAATACCAAGTACAGTTGTTATCCAGTCAGTTCTTTTTTTCTCACTTCCCTTCTGTTTTATTGTTGTCATATTTTTTTCTTAATGTAAAAAATAAATGCCTCATTACATCTCCTGACATTTGTGTTCTCTTATTTTGTATATATAAGTTCAAACAGGAAACATTGCACAATACAGCAAGTATAAGAAGGACATGTAATGTCTGATCTTCAGATTTGATATGATACCAGAGAAAAAGTAGATCACTTCCTTTATTCTAATGAGACTCTCTCTTCTGAAAGCTAGATTGTGTCCTTCTGTAGTTTGGCATCATCTCCAAATGGGAAATGGGTTACTTTGTAATTTAGGTACAAATTGATTTGTACTTGTTGTAGATTTAAGTCTGGTTTCTTAATCCCTCCCCCCAATCCTCAATAACTTCAATAAAATAAGTATTACTGCATATTTCATAGCATACCTAGAAAGATTAAATGAGACAATGAAAATAAATTGCTTTGCACTTTATTTATAGGACAGATATAGAACAAATACTTCTGTAAGTGGGGGCTATTGTTCTGATTATAAATGCTGTTACCTCACCATAATGATTTTGGTATATAGTTATCACACACACATGAAATGAAAACAGCTGGAGCAAATAAATAATAAATACCAGGAGATAGATTGAGAAAGGTCTAGAATAAAACTCTAGTGCAACTAAAGTGCTGCAGTAACTGTTTTTGTTGTTGTTGTTGTTGTTTGTTTGTTTTTTTTTTACTTTTTACTTTGGGAAATTTCTACTGCAGGCAAAAATAGAAATAATGTAACAGACCTTCCATACTCATAATCTGGCTTCAGTAATGATCAACTCATGACCAATGATTTCTCATTTTCATTCTTGTTTACTTCCTTCTAACCGCGCTCCCACTGTGTTATTTTAATGTAAATGCCTTATTGTATAATTCATTTCCTAAATACTTCAGTGCATATTTCTAAAATATATGAACTTAATGTAATAAGAAGTATTAGATAGGTCTTGGTTGACTTGAGGCTGGAAGCCCTGGATACTCTACTCTCTTCCTGATGATATCAATGTGCAAACCTCAGGTATGAGGTTCTGCCTGTCATGAGTGGTAGTGAGGCTATTGGTTGGGAGAAATGGAAGAAAAATAAAAGTTGAATTTTGATTCCACAAATACCTATAGTCCTGTCTGTACATGTTTTGTAATAATGGTTCTTGTCCAGAGACATGGATATAATGGAACAGACATATGCCTTGGACCAAAAAGATCTGTGCCACATTTGGCTTTAGCCAAATTACTTACTTGTAGCCAAATTACTTACTTGCTTGTTCTTGTAGACAATAATTCATAGTTTAGTAAGTTTTCGCTCACAAGTATTAGTTCATCTGTTCATCGTCATCTTGTAAGAAGGAAACTAAAACTCATTGAGGTTAAAGAACTTGTCAAGGGTCACAGGACCTCAGTCTCTTCAAAGACACAATTGAGCTAATTGCTGTGACAGAAGCTGGGCTCAAACCCAGTTCCATTTGACAAAACCTGCACCCTTTTTACTATATCATGTTGTTCCATCTATGCTGGCTGCGACATCAGGCTTTCTCCCCTCCTCTCCTCTGGTCTTGGGTTTGATGAGGCAGGGATGAGAATGACTATGCACTGGCAGAGCAATTGGATGCTGAAAACCATCAATACATGAATACCATTTTCTTTTGTTGTTGTTGTTTATTTATTCATTTTTACATTACTTTTCAAATTTTATGCAATGATTGATTTCTCCTTTCAGGTATTGTCCCTATAAAATAACAACCACAATTTTTTAAGAAGAATGGAGAAGTTAATTTCTCTAATCCTTCCTCTAGAAGGGTTAAGCACTTACTTTTTTTTTAATTACTCATGGATTTTTGAAAGTTTGTCTCCGTGTTGTAACTCATAATTGATAGTACAATGTAATATTTTAAGGTTGTGAAATTTGGGAAAACTATCAAGTTGGGTTTTTTTTCCCCCATAAATAAGATTTTAGAACATTTCATGCTTCTTTGTGCAGGGACTAATCACAATTTTGCTTTGATTGTTGACATTCATTTTACCTGGGACTGGCCAAGTCCTTAAAAGGGACCCGTACTAGTAGAGAATTTCTACAACTTCTTAACATTCTTGCCTTCCTACAATCAAGCCTGTTTCATTACATTCAAAGTAAGGGGGTGAGACTAACTCAGCAGGTTAATAAGCCACCTCTCTCCTCTTTTCCTTCTCCCGGGGGCCAGATCTTTACTTCTTAACCTGGCTTTATACCCACTTAGGAAACAAATTTCATTACAATCCTAGGCAGAGCATTTATTTCCCCAACTCTATCCTCCCCCAAATCTAATGTTGAAAGTGCCACCACTGCTCACCCTTGCTTCCCCACACCCATCCAAGTGACTGGACTAGGTTCCAAGATATTTCTAACCCCTGGAGTATCTATAGATATGAAAGTGCATTGTAAACTCACAGGCTTTACAACTACAGGCTACCCCAGCTACAGGAGAAGACAGAACTCTGAAGATGAGTACCTTTCACAAAGGTATAAGGCTGTCCTGGAGTTGGGATCAGTTAATTTCCCTCAGTCTTTTTCTTTGTATGAATACAACATTTCAGATGTTCAATTAAAATAAGTATCCTTAATTTTAAGCCTTAGTCTGTCATGTGCTATAATTACTCACTAGGCTGCCTGGGGTATTTCTCACAATTACTTTTCCTTATTTCTACAGTAAAATCACTGGTAATTTTTAGTTTCTATTTTATTTAATAGGACAAAGGAAAGCATTCTGGATTTGCTTGAGGCAAGACTATTGTAGCTTTCTTAATAATGACTTCCTCCTGATTGACTAGTATCTTTAAGAGATGAGAAAAGAAGAAATCTAGGATTTGTTATTCTTTAAGTATAGAATTTGTCATGTGTGTAGACAGAATAAATATTGTTCTTTTTTGCATAAACTGCTGAAGTGTTCAAGATAGGTTGGGAATCTATCTTATAGTTATTTCTTCCAGAGTCTTAAAAAGAAGTAGTATTCAGGTCACGGCAACCTATCAGAGTCCAAGCATCTCAGTCTGGGATTTCAGCCCTCAGCAGACCAGAGAGTGTTTGGGCTTTATTTAAAATACAGGTGCCTCCCAGAGCACAGAGCTCACCAGAGAAAGGCAAAGAAAAGACCTGGTATTCAGAATGTCAATGACTAATACCAACAGCTTATTAAAATATAGAAAGACAATTTCTCAATGCCATTAGGGATTGTGCCTTTTTTTTTTTTTCCACTAAGGAGCTGGGGAGCTAGCTGTGACTTTTAACACTATTTTTGTTTTTGAAACCAATCCTTTCACTGCCCTAGTTAGTTGGTGGATTCCTTTACAACAATTGAGTCATTAAGCCTCACATAATTCTTGGATATTCTGTTCCATTTTCTTCTCAAGCTTGACATGGAAAACCTGAACTTCAACAGGCTCCAGATAACATATGACAGATGTTTGTTTACATATTTGTCCTGCCTTAGGCAGGTCCAGAATGCTTTGCTTTATCTTATTAAGTTGAAGATAAACCAGGCTTACCAGTAATTTCACTGGGAAGTAAGGGAATGTAATTGTAAGAGATAACCCACAAATAATGGCTTCCTAAACACTTACTTTCTGTCAGCATCTCACTAAGTGTTATGGAAACAGAGATAACTAGAACACAGACTCCAAGAAGCTCATGGTCTGCAATGCAAGACTGTTTTATTGTTCCACTAGTCAATATAACCTACAATAAACAACTTCCAACTCAGTGACTTAATATAAAAGTTTACTTCTCATTTAGTTAAGAAGAATACAACTTTATAGTTGAGGACCCAAATCTCTCCATCAAGTGGGCAAATGAGAGAAGAGAGACAGCATGGAGTGGGAGATTGGGCTTGGAAGAAATGAATATCACTTCTAAGCACACTCCTCTGACTATACTTGCTCCATAGTCCTGCCTAAATATAGGAAAGGCTGAGAAATAACAGTATATCTGTGTGCCTGGAGGGGAAAAAGGAATTGAAGTTTGGTAAGCACACAGTAGAATATAAATATATGTATGTTCATTTGTGCAGTGATAAAAGTCAGCACTGAGATTATAGGAAGAAAATATTTTTACTTAGTTTCTGCTATTAGTCGTGAGGATACAAGTCAGGAATGGCTTCCTAAAGGACGTGACCGTGAAACTGGCTTTTGCAGGGCATATAAGAGTTATATAAGGAAGAAGAGAGGAGGATTTGAAGTAGTAGAGAGGACATGAGCAAAAGCAAGAAGGCATGAAATTGCAAGTTCTATGCTTAGAGAAACATGATTTGAAAGACACATTTAGATTTTACATTTTGATGACACAAAATTTTGATCATCTTTTATTCTGTAGTTAGTAGCAGTTCTGGATTACATTGATAAATAAGAATCTAATTGTTTGGCTCAAAAATGCATGGCTCAATTTTCAAAATCAAAAAGTATTTTCTGAAACTAGCTGGAAGTCAAATAGCCAACATGCCCTAGTTAAGAACTTTAATCAAAAAGAAAAAAAAAAAGAAAGAAAAGAAAAAGAAAAAGAACTTGGAAGTGAATTTCCCTGAAAATCATCTCTTTATCTATTTGTGAAGTCACCGGAGCCACATATTTTAAGGATGTGTGGAGAAGTACAATTTGGTGCCTTTTTTTTTTTTCTGCCAGTGAAATTGACAACACAATTTTCTGTTGTAATACTTAGAGATATTTTTTTTTCCTGTGGGCCCATTGAAGAATATTTAAAAGATGATTGGTTTACAATCTAATCATCTCTTGTACTTTCATCAATATTGTTGAAATTGGGGTAGCGAAGTCTAAGGTTCTGGTGTGCCCAGAGCTCTTGGATTTTATAAGTGTCTGTGTTGCTGAAGACTAAAATCTATCTGGTAAGAATTTTTGTTAGGAGGAAATAAAGTTCTTGGCTGAGATAGGGTTTTCAAAACAGGAGTTACTGCACTGAAAGACACATTTCTTGGACCATTTTTAAATATGAGAAAATGAATAGTACATCTAAATATGGAATCCATATCGATAGAGCTGGAGGTGGGGTGGGCGTCAAAAAGTGCTTAGGGGAAAGGCAGGAGGGAAGTAAGTTAAAATAGGATCAATAATGTTTATGTTGAATCTTGGCAGACAAATCTAGAATTTCATCACTGGAAGATAGCAGAAAAAGTCAAGAGATTGGAAAGTATTATAAGTTTCCAGGCAAGACTACAAACAGTAGACCAATACAGGTTAAAGTGCTAATGCATATAAGGTGTTTAACAGCTTGTCAGGCACTTAATTAGTGTCCAGTAAACATTATTAATATTATAAATGTTTGTTTTGCCTTGTTGGACATTGTTAACTCAAAACATTCACTCTGCTCCTTGGAATAATTTCTTTTATTCCTCTTGTAAATTTTCTTTATTGTTGGTAATAAATATTCAAAGCATTTAGGTTGCTGGAATAACTTTGTCAAAACTTGTTCTCCTGACCCTCTTTCAGATCAAGTTTTGTGCTTTTCTAATTCTATCACAACTAGCTGAAGCTTTTCCCCTTGAACATTTAATATAATTTAATACTTGGAAACTCCTTTAAGGATACTAATCTCTTTTATCTCTATGTCCCCAGGGAGACTATTATGTGATTGGCATAGAGTAGGAACTTGAATATTTGAATGAATAGCCAACAACTTCTGTTTTACTTGGCCCCGTCACTTCCATTTTATTCTCAGGTAGATTCAGTGATGTAAATGTTATTATAAGAAAAATACTAAGGCTCAGAACATTTTTAAATTTACACAGAACGGGAATTGGTAGTGTTAGTATTCTAACCATGACTCTGGACTTCCTATGCTTTTCTCCTAAACACTATTATCTCCTTGAAATATATTTGAGTGAGAAATAACAGTGGCCCAGACTTTGAGAGATCTTTGTTTTGTCTGTCTATTATGGTGCTGGTAACTAATTGTATTGTAGCTTATCATCTTTACCACAAGCCTGAGAACTACTTGTATGCAGGTGCTACTACTTGAAGGCAGAGCTTTTTCCTACCTCTTTAACCACAGCATATATATGTGGCATAGCATAGGTTCTTAATATATAGCTATAATATTAATTGAATGAAGGATGAATGAATACAGCGTTTATTGGTAGTGTCAGTAGCATTGTACTCTATACAAATAAATGCAAAACAATTAGCATATACAACCCCCCATTTTAAAATTGACAGATCTAGTTTGTTATTCTTATTTCAGACTGAGGCAAACCGAGTCTGAATTTCTCAGCAACATGTTAAAATTTATACTCTTCATTTAGCGCTGTAATACCAGCCTGGATAAGTCTGACTCCGTATATCATGCCTTTTCATTTTCAGGCTGTTTCAAAGCCAGAGATATTTTCATCTTTATAGAAGGAAGGCTTAAAGAAGACCAAAGCTTTGACAAACAAAGAATGTCAGTTTTACTGATAGAATTTCAGGTCATTTGGTGATTCCTTTGGTATACTTTCATATCGGTGATTTTCAAACTTTATTTTGTATACAAGCCACTGGGGAGTGCTAAAATGCAGATTCTGATTTCACAAATATGTCACAGGATTTCATCCTTTCTAAAAAATTTTCATGTGATACTGTTACTCCAGTTCAAGGACCACACTTCAAATAGCAAGAGATTAGATAACAAGGCTTTTTATCACTCATGCTTGGGCCATATCATCTTCTAAGCCTGGATTGTATGTGGTGGCTAACTCACTCTTACATTCTTTGCTCCACCCCCTGTCTCTAATGATAGGAGTTAGACCAACATTATTTTTCTGAGTAGCCATTTTTAGTTCACAGAGAATTATCACTTAGACTTGTAGACACTTGGGCAGGGATTTGAACACCAAGTAAAGGATTTAATTTATTTATTTTGTTGATAAGGAAAGACTGCACAACATGTTGCTGACCTCCAACTGAAATGTAAAACATCCCACGGGACTGTTTGGGATTTCACTTCTTATATAGATGCCTTTGGGGGAGTATTGTCGAGTCCCAGAAGGGATCAGCATGGATCCAGAGAGCATCCTTTTTCATTCTGAGAACAAATAAAGCACTGGGAAAGTCATGAAGAGAGGATGAGACTGGGAGTCTGCCATTCCCCAGCTGAGTCACCCTTAACAAACACTCTAGATTTCAGCATTTGTAGCCATAAAGTGGGAAATATATTAAAGATATCAAAGAGCTGTTGTCAAAATTGCAGGCAATACTGTATCTTCTCTAGCTGATCATCACCTTCTGGAAGGTAGAACCTGTGATAATTTGACTTTTGCTAATCAGAGCAAAAGTCCACTTATCCAATCAACTATAGAGCCATATTGTTTTTACCTGTTCTCTTGCCTCTCAAATTATCTCTACTTTTACTGTCCCTCATCAACAGCCATATCAGCTCTTATCTGGGCTAATCTAATAGCTTCCCTCATTTTTATTAATATCCTCAAATCCATTATCTACAATAAAGTCACAAAGATATTTTAAGATTTTAAACATCTGATAATATCACTCCCTTGCTGAAAGGTCTCAATGCATTCCCATTATACTTTAAACTAAGACAAAATGCCTTAACAAGGCCTATCAAGCCATTGATGAACCAGGCTTGCCTGTTTCTCTAGTCTTAGTTCATACTTCTATCCTCAATGATCTTTGCACATGGTCAGTACCTTGCATGGAGCTTGTGTTTAAGGCACAGGGAAGAGCACAGGTTATTCTCTCTAAGTTGCATAACCTATTCCCTATTTTAAGATCCTTATATTTTATGCATATGTGTGTGTGTGTGTGTGTGTGTGTGTCTAGAAACAATCTGTTGGTGAGGGTGCAGAGAAAAACCAGGTTTCATTCACTGTTGATGGTATTGTGAATTGCTGCAGTCCCTACAGAAAATACTTTTGTTCTTTTGTAGTTCGAGGTGGAGTTGAAGCACATGGCCAAGATAGAGACCCAGAACAATTGGAAATTCTTCCATATTCATTAACTTTTCAGAATGTAGTGACCCTGTCTATAGGATGGGGATGGGAATATATATTTCACAGAGTTGTTGAAATCATGAAATTATATGATGGTCAGTGTAAAACTCCTAACAGTGTGAGGAAACAGTTGATACCTTGTAAATGCTGGGCTCCTTTTTGTGCTTTCTGCTTTGATTTGGAATTTGTCAGACAACTGGAGTTATCCCAAACCTTCAGATAGAGGATTTGATTTAGGTAAGGGAGGGAAAGGAGAAGGCAGAATTTAGAAAAGAAATGATGATGCTACCCACAGGGTATATGGCCAGAATCTTGCTACTCCTAGGAAGAAGAAATCCAAGCGAAGCCTTGGAATAACCTTTCTGTGCTGCATTCAACATGTACAGAAGAATCTAAGCAGAACAAACTAAAGCAAAAACACTTGCTTTCTAGTTTGGACCATACCCTCCAGAGGGCACATTTAGAAAATTAAAGTGAAATGCATAATTCTAAAGGTTCAATAAGAGTTCCTCTTTTGCATGTCTTTAAACTACAACTGTACTGAATTGCTTTCCCTGGCAAGATGGCTTTTAAAGTTGATTACATGTCAAATCAAAAACTCAACTATATGAGAACTCATAAAAAGCAATTTATTTTAACCTAAGTTATATCATTCCAATACATTACAAAGTTACAATGAGAAGACACAATATAAGTTTGCTTTCTTATTTCATCTTTAGGAAGTTCTTAGATCCTATATTGGTATATTTTAGACCTTGTCTTTTTATATCTCTTTACTTTCTTAAAACTGGATTAGTTAGCCATCATTGCTCATCCTCCTTAATTTCTGGCAGTCTTTGCAAATGAAATGTACTTGATTACAACATCTCCTTGCCTTCTATATGAATGCACATTTAATATCAGTTGAGATTTTTGTCTTTTTGTTTCTTTTTCTCAATAAGAACATTTCTGGTACAGCAAAAATGGGCTCTCTAACAGGCAGGCTCCATTTGTAGAACTAGTCTTTGATGAAGTCAAAGACTATTCTCCTGTACCTACCATTTCCTCCTCAGATCAGTCCTGAGTAGGACTGAATAGTACTCCAGAGTCTGGATTCTTTAGCTTAATGAAATATTGGGTTTAAATGCTCTAGCTTTAAAAACACCCTGCTTGTTTTTGCTACAGAATTCCAAGTACATTTTTTTCCAAGCACAGTATCCATCTCAGGTGCCTTCTCTGGCAATAACTTAAATCTCTGATTTATGCTTAGGCCATAAAGGATAGATTTGATTTTGATTATTATTATTTGTACTGCATTTCTGCATTGTTTGTTTGGCATGAACTGAGAACCCAGGACACAGAGGATAAAGATTCCTACTAGTTTTATTACATGATTAATTACTATGAGCTTTTATTTCTGACCCTTGTAGTACTTCCAATTTTATTATTGCAATCATCACATGTACTTAATTTGTTCATATTTTTTTGGTTATTTACTTTTTGGGGGTGGAGACTGGGCGTTGTTGTATCAAGGTGTGAGTCAGGTATTTTCTATCCCTACATAATAACAACTATAACATGCAGTACTTCACTCTATGCTAGGTCATGTGTTTGTTTGTAATGAATTATTTTGATGATATATGTATTAACTAAATCCTTACATTAACTTAATCTAGCAAAATCTATTATCAACATCATTCTCATTTGGAGAAATTGGAGCTGAGTGGGATTAGATGATTTGCCACCTTTAATAATTAGGTACAAATGGGACTGGTTACCCAGAACCTGGAGTCTTAAAAATTATATTGTTAAAATTGTCTAAAGTTGTTTACAATATATGTTTATATGTGTCATCTGATCTCTACTGTAAATCTATAATTATTCCCCTTTTACAAAAGAGGGAATTACAGGCCCTAAAGTATAAGGAATATGCTGCAAATTATATGATATATGCTGCAAATTATATGATAAGTATAAGGAATATGCTGCAAATTATATGACTATGATTAGTAAGAAGTGGAGCTGTGATATGATCCAAGGTAACTGATTTTAAATTTAGAAATTTCCACCAAGCAGGGCCTCCCTGGTGGCGCAATGGGTTAGGACACAGCACTGCAAGCTGGCCATGGCTAGCTTCAGTGTGCGTTTGATTCCAGGCCCTGAAGGTGACTCACCTCGTGCAGCAGACCTCTCCTGTCTTGACCGCTGTTCCCCTCATTAGTGTTCGTCGATGTGCCTGTTCTCTCCCCACTTTGTCTCTGGTGAATCCTTTCACTGACCCTGTACCTCTGGCCTGTACTCCAGTTCAGTAAGAATGAATGATTAAATAAATAAATAAAGGAAATTTCCACCAGTTGATGTTCTAAACATAAGCATCTCATTTAACTTAACAGCTATGTACAGATCTTCATGCATATGTACCTATTCACACACCTATGTGCACGTAAGGTTTCTATAATAATACACAGAAAACTTCCATGTGGATACATATTAACATTTAATTTGATTAGTAATAAGCATAATAAAATGTGATTCTTTTAAAAAAACTCCGTAAATAATTTTTCAGCTATTTTAAAAGATCATATCCATACAGTCATTTTTACCATATTAGAAAGTTGATTTTTTAAAAGATTTATTTATTTATGCATACAGACCTGGGTTGCAGGCCTGTGGTGCAGGGGTGGTGAGACGATTCACCAGAGACAGAGTGGGGAGCAGAACAGACCGACTGACAAAGTCCACTGCTGAGGGGAGCAGTGGGTCAGTCAGGAGAGGTCTGCTACGCCATGTGGGTCACTTCCCGGGCAGGGATTGAATTCATGCTGAAGTGGGCTTTAGCTTCTTAGTGCTGTGCTTTAACTTGCTGCAACACCAGGGAGGTCCCAGAAAGTTGATTCCTAGAGTTTAAATCTAAAGATAACCAGATGGTACATACGTGAAGGCAAGGTGATACAGAATATTGCTACCTGTATCTCCTTGCTTCCTAAATGTCCTCTATCTGAGTGATGTTGTGGTATATATGGTAGGTAAGTGGGTTTAAATGCCCTGATGCGCTGATTTTCAATCTTGATTGTTCTGACTTTCAGAAAATTACTTTCACTACTTTCCCTAAGGTTAAGTATTTTGATCTGATAAAAAGAAGTAATTTTTCTGACCTTTAGGCTTCTCCCTCAAATTTGTTCTTCAAAAAATTGTCAGTGGTGTACAGTGCCCAGATCATGTCATTAACTTCCTTAAAATCCATCTTATCCTCCCTTGTTTAAAGATAAAATTGAAATTATTTAGTCTCACTCTCAAAACCCTCTGTAGCCTATTTTATTTATCTCTCTCAAAATTCCCATGTTTTCCTATGTTTAAGTGGTACTTTTGCTCAAATCCTCTAACAAGAGGTTCAAGTTAGAATTCAGATTCTCTACCATAGGTTCAATACTTTTTTTTTTTTTAAATTATAGCATCATCTGTCATTAACAAATCTCTAGAAGTACCTTGTTTTTGAAGTTGATTCCAGTTACTCCAGAATTTGCCTATCTGATCTTTTCTTATATTAAATAATTTTAAAAATCAATTAGTAATTTTGCAAATCCTGTTAAGTACTGCATAATCTGATGTTATGTTGCAACCCTATTTAGTTGCTCACAATTTAGGAGTGATGAAGACAAAATGGATTCTAATTAAGATAATACCTGTCCTTTTCCTCTGATGGAGTGTGACACCTATCAGAGAACAGTGAGAGACAGGGCTATGGACTAGAGAGGAAACAATACTCCTAGAGGTCTGATTTTTTTAAAAATTGAAGTAGCATTGATTTATAACATCTAAGTTTCAGATGTACATCATTAAAAATCAACATTGAGTTCACCATTAACAGTCCAGTTCTATCATTCACCATATAATTGACCCCTTTTACTTATTCATTCCCTGCCTCCTTTTTTCTGGCAATCGCTATTTTAGACTTCAGGTCTAGAAGTTTTGTTTCATTTTACATAGTTCATTTTTTTTGCTTTTCTGTATGTGTAATTATACTGTGTTTGCATTTCTGTTTCTAACTTATTTCACTAGGCATAATATACCCAAAGTCCATCTATTTGTTGCAAATGCAGGCTTTCATTTTTTACAACTGAGTAATATTCCATTATATAGATAACCACAGCTTATTTGAATAGTCAAGTATTGATGATGACTTAAGTATTTTTCCAGTTCTTAAAGACGATAAATAATGCTGCACTAAACATAGGGTGTATATCACTCTTCAAGTCAAGAGACCTGTATTTGATTCCAGTTCTGCTATGAATGCTCAATTATTTCCCCTCTCTAGAAATTAGTTTTCCCATCTAAAAATAATGAGTTGAGGATATGATACCCAAGGTTCGAGTGAACTCTAATTTATTACTACCCTTATAACTAACATTGAGTACTCCTCCAAAATATTGAGTATTCCTCCAAAATAAAAATTGTTATAGGACAGGGAGAGAGGGGCATCCCTGAAGCCCCAAACCTGTCTGCTCTAAGTGGGTTCTGCCATCTGCTACATCAAGACAAAACAAATAAAACTTTAATGAAAAGGGACTTTAATACAGTAAATATACAATACGGAACACAAAGAATGTAACTTTTAAATCAAACACCTGAAGCTACCCATCCCCTCGTGGGCAAAAGTCAACCCAAAAGGGATTGGCCCAAAGCAAGGCCTGAAAGCCCTCCATGAGACTAAAGCATCTTCTGGCTGGGACCCATGGAAAAGGGTCAGAAATGGCCAGAAAAATCTGGGAGGAAAAGAGCAAAATCAAAATCAATATAACCACTGCTATAGTCAACTCCCTACAGGTATCTAACCCACATCTGCCTTAACCAGTCCAGGATCAGGAAACAAGCCCGGTTTCTTCATCACATGCTTGCTGCTCCTCAGGTCTCCTTCTTGTTCTCTATCCAGCTTCCTTCTCCTCTTCTCTTCTGATTCTTTCTCTTCTCTCCTTTTTCTCTGCTCAGCTCCACCCTCCTGGGTGGGTCAGGGAACCTGGAAATTCCCCTTTTCCTAGGGACCACTCTGTTACAAAATTACAAAGATTATCATTGGAGTAATTCTTATGTGCCACTCCTGTTTTAAACATTTTATATGCACCTAATTCTCACAACAATCCTATGGTGTGTTTATTGTTATTGTCTTCCCCTTTATACAGATTAGTAAGCTGAGATAGAGGTTAATTGATAGGTCTGTGATTTGAACCTAGCTACTGTATATGCCAAAGTGGTATTTTCCCCACATTGTTCTTTGTGACTTCTTTTTAAAAATTGAGGGAACGTTTGTATTTTACAAGTGTAGGATCCTCCTTTCAGGTATTATCACTATACATTCACAAGCAAAGCAATGATATTCCACAACATAATCCATTGCACTCCTTTCCCACTTCTTAAAAATATTGATCCTTATAGTAGTGTTGCTCCACTTTTGCAGATACTGAAGAATCAACTCTTTAATAATTTAATTGACCATATTATCTTGATCTTACAAATTTTAAATTGCTTAGGCATATTGTAGATGATTTTTAAAATTTAAAAAATAAGACCATGACACATTTGTTACTATTTTAGAAGTATGTTTAACAAGGTAGCTATATTTTATAAAAATAAATAGTGTAATTTTCTTTTGTATTTTCTATTTATTCACCAAAGCATAACATCGATAATTGAAATGAACTTCTTCTTATTAATGTGATGTTAATAAATCACTGTACACTATATATGAACATTTGTCTCCATAAGCAATACCATAAATATGTGCATGCACACATATTAAAATTTATAGTTTTAGAAGAAAATACAGAAATTTACTATAATTTATTAATATTTTTATCATTCCAAGCTCCTGCTTCCCAAGGAGCTTTCACATACATTGTGATGATATCTTAATAACTTTCTAATCCTTCTTAATAAAAAAATTCTGATCCTATGCTCTTATTTTTACATGGCAGGGGTGGGGAGGTGGCACAAGTTGAGACAGGGAATTAATTATCCTCTTCATTCATACATGAAGAAATTAATGTTCAAAGAAACATAAAGTCTATTGTTTAAGGGCACATAACTAAAAAGGGGGAGAAACAGCAATTGAAATCAAACTTGAGCTACATATGGCAAGAGCTAATGAAAAGCTAACCAGATTCCTTAGGCAGGAAGATACAACCAGGCTTAGTCAGGACCATGGAGAATCCTAGTGAGCTTTTTGTTTTTTGCAGTTTAGTTTTTACCCTGACGTCTAGGAAAAGGCAGTGACTGCATACATCGAGCTTACTTGGTTCTTGCCAGTTGGGACCCTCTTTATTCATATTCATATGCAATTCATTTAAGTGTTTTATACTTTGTATCTATTTTTACCTTTATATGATTATTGTCTGAAGTCTTCTCTCACACAAATTCACACTACAAACCATCATTTCTTTGTGGTCAGAACCATATTGCTATCTACTCACTATTATATCACCATTCACTAGTAGCAATATATGAAATCTGTTAAATACTCAGTAAAATCTTTTAAAATGATGAATGTATACAAATAACAAGAGTTATACATCAACTTAGTCCTATGCTTTATCTGTGTATTTTTACCTTTTGTCTGTTGAACCACATTGAATCATACCCAGTGAGATAGTAAGGGTAGATTTTATCAAATTTTATGACATGGTCATATTCTTGAGAACACTGCATATATTTACTGTTTATACTTCTTCCTTCATGTTCAGTGTTCAACTTTTTGTACTCTGGGGTCTGCCTCCACCGCTTTGTTGAAGTTGCTTCTTTGATAGTCCTTGAATTTTTTTTTTAAACCTTATCCTATATGGCTTCCAACATTTGACATTGTTAATCACTCTTTCCCCTCTCTGACTTATGTTTTCGGGAAACATTCTGTCGTGGGTCTCCCAACACATCTTCATTTGCTTCCTGTTCTTCCTTATTTTCTTTTGAGCACCTTGAAATATTGGGATTCTCAGCCCTCTCTGGTGGTGCAATGGGTTAGAAAACAGCACGGCAATCTGGCTGCAGCCACTTTAGTGTGAGTTAGATCCCCGGCCCTGGAGGTGACCACATGGTGCAGCAGACCTCTCCTGACCTGCCCACTGCTCCCCTCAGCAGTGTACTTCCTCGATCTGCCTATTCTGCCCCCACTCTGTCTCTGGTGAAGCCTCTCACCACCCCTGCAATTCTGGCTGTATCCCAGTTCTGTATGCATAAATAAATAAATCTTAAAAAAAAATTGGGATTCTCTAGGGTTTCATTTTATTCTCTTCACACAATCTCCTGTTTATCTCAGTCACACTCTTAAATTACTGTAACATTTACTACCATATAGACTAATAGTAATTGAATCTATCATTTCATTCTTAGATATTCTTATGAGGTTTAAGTTTATATTTCTAAACACTTGCTAGCCAGTGGTGAAATAGGAAGGATATTTAATGCAAGAGTGTTGTGGGAATCAGAAAATAACAGGGGGAAAGCTTCTAACATACTTACATGTGACTGTGATTAGGTATAAACATTAACTTGATATCATTATTGCAGATTATTTTTGCAAAAGGAAAAATACAGCATAAAACAGATACCTAAAAAGCATTTTGAGTATAAAAATGAGTGAATGTATGAATTAGATTGATGGGGCTAGATATACTCTCTGGTAGATACTTTATACATATAATTTATTGTTACAATAGCTAGTAATGATAATAAAATTGCATATTTGAGATTTCTTTAATATACTATTTTTCTGTGTCCTTTGTTATTACTTATTCAGGCTTCCAGTGTTCAGACTACATTGTTCCTCTCTAAGCTGTCTTCCATATCATAGCCAAAATGAACCTTTGTGAAAAGCAAATTTAGTTGTTTTGGTGTCTGTTCAAACTCTCTAGTCACTTTACTCTCAATATGATAAGATCTGAATCTTTTGTTTACATTCAAGAGATATCCTTTCTGTGCTAAATCACATTGAGTCACTATCTGTCTTTGATGTGCTATTTTAATTTTATACATCCTTTTTAGTATTTAAGCTACTTAAGAAGTCCTTCCTATTCACCTATTTGTACTTACTGTGTTTTCTATATGAAATGCTTCATTCTAACTTTCCTCCCTTGTTCATTTAGCTCATTGTAAAACATTTAGCATGGTGTCTGGTATATAGCAAACATTCAGTGAATGCAATTAATGTCATTGTCATCATTGCCTTTGTTGTCATAGTTATCATTATTATCATCATCCTTGTTGTCATTATCAGTGGTGCAGGGTCCTAGCTTGTTAGGATACCAGGGATTTTGCAGATTACATAGTTCACTTTGCATTTTATATGTTGTCAAATTAAGGGAGCTAGAATAGGCCATCTTCACCATGATTAATTAATGAATCTGGTTTTGAAGTAATTTTATCTTCTGACCATTTAAGTGATGCAGCTTATACAGAAGGAAGAGCATGATCATTGTTAGTGGGCTCAAATCCTGCTTTTCCATATATGTGACATATTACCTAAATCATAGAACTCTTAAAGTAGACATGTATATGCAATCTCTAACTCAAAACCTTGGCACAAGGAAAGTTTCTGTTGCCTCATATTTGGTCTGTGTTCCCTCAGATACATAGGCTAAAGGGATTCCAAGACTTAGAATTATGCTGGGTAAAACAGCGCTTTGTTTTTAAAACTTTAGGGGAGAAATATCATGGGAAGAAAGTTAAGAGCATATTGCCTTCAGTGTGAACAGAAACCCAAAATAGATTGTTGCATACGGGTTTCTAGTCGTGCTTGGGAATGCAGCCGACTGAGTACATCATGGCCCTATCATGGGCCTCTGCCAGGATTGCCCTCCCTGCATGTGGGACAGGTGCTTCTGTGCCCATGGTCCATATTGCTCATCCATACGAGATTCAAGCATGTTTAGATTCAGCAAGAGTTATAGAGTGGTCTGCAGAGGGATCTAGGCATCTCTGAAACAGTTTCCTATGTCTTAGTACTTACAAATCAAAACCTCCCTCTACAGAAAAATTTACAGAACTGTTCATCTAGTTTCAGGAAGAAAGTGCCTTTATAATTTGTCGTTTTCCTTTCCTTTCCATGTCTTCTTCAGACCTGACCTTTCACATTTGAGCTTGTGTATATTATACTGCAAAAATAGGGGAGAATGGGCCCTCCCTGGTGGCGCAGCGGGTTAAAGCACTGCACTAAGAAGCTAAAGCCACTTCCACATGAGTTCGATCCCTGCCTACCCCGGAGGTGACCACATGGAGCTGCAGACCTCTCCTGGCTCCCCCGCTGCTCCCCTCAGCAGTGTACTTCGTTGATCTGCCTGTTCTGCTTCCCACTCTGTTCCTGGTGAATCCTCTCACCCTCTGCATCTCTGGCCTGTACCCCAGTTCTGTATGAATAAATAAATAAATCTTAAAAAAAAAATAGGGGAGAATGGAGTATAGGAGGATAAGCTGAAATTTATATCACAGAAAAATTGAGCCATCATCCAGTAAGAGGGAGTGAAGTAGTATTTATTGATTTTCTGCCCTATTTTCTTGTTTGACTTTACTAACTCTCTGAAATGTATAATGGTTTTTAACAAATGAAGAAGTTGAGATATTAAAAATCAGGGATTATAATAGCTTTACCTAAGTAACAGAGCAAGTGAGCCCTGGAGCAATATTTTAAATGTAGATATTTCTAACTTCCTTCTTCACTATGTAATTTTCAATTAGCTGCTTTACTTGTCTTCACCTGTCAACTGATCTTTCTATAAGGTCTCTGATTCATGTGCATGACCATATTCACAGAAGAAGCAGAGTTATTTACTATAACTTCCTACTACTCATTTTTCCTTTCCTTCCTTTCCCAAAGATGTCTCTCATTTTTGGTTCTTGCTTGCATAGAGATTATATGACAGTGATTACTTAACCAATTACATTTGCTTAATGTCTTCCCAGAAATCCACACTAAATGTAAATTAAATTTGTAATAGTATGTACTAGATACATTTTTTTAATTTTAGTTTTAAACGAAGTACCTTTATTGTACATCATTGTTAATTTTGGACAGTGTATGATTTTTCTGATAAGGTTTAGTCACTAGTTCTCCCACTCCTAAAGAATCTGTAGCCAACCACCATTTGTATCTTTGCCCCCATTCCCTGTTTTCACTCCTACCCTACCCCTCCACTCCTAGATGCCTTAGATATATGGTCAGATTTTAAGGTTTGTCTTTGACCCTTTGGTTTCTCTTTATTTCATGTGTAAGTGAAGCCGTCTGCTATTTATCTTGCTGACTTATTTCACTTAGCAAATTCCCTTCCAGCTCTGTTACAACAAATGTCATGAATTTATCTTTTGTATTGCTGAATAGCATTCTATTCTTGTACACACACACACACCCCCACACACACACACACCACATCTGCTTGATCTATCCATTTGTTTTGGTGCATTTAGGTTGTTTCCATATTTTGGCTTTTGTAAATAGTGCTGCAGTAAACATAGGAGTCCACATTTCCTTTTGACTTAGTGTTTTTAGATAGATAGCAGTGAAATCACTGGGTCAAATGGTAGGTCCATTTTTAGTGTTTTGAGGAAATCTCCATACATTTTTCTATAGTGACTGGACCAGTATATATTTCCAGTATATATTGCTTTTTTTCTACACTCTTGCCAGCACTTGCTTTTTTTTTTTTTTTCCTTACTTTTCATATGGGCCATTCACAAAAATGTGAGGTGGTATGTGGTACCTCAGTGTGGTTTTGATTTGCATTTTCCTGATAATAAGTGATGATGAATTTTTTTTTTTTTTTGGTTTTGTGAGCTTCTGAGTTTTGTGAACTTTTATATCAATGCTCCTCAACAAATGTAAGGTGTATGAGTATTTTCTCCCATTCAATAGCGTATTTCTTTGTTTTGGTTATCATTTTGGTAAACAAAAGCTTTTTAGCTTGATGTTTGTCCCAGCTGATTTTTTTAAAAGATTTATATTTATTTGTTTACAAGAACTGGAATGTATACCAGAGGTGCAGTGGTGGGCTGTGAGAGGACTCACCAGAAACTGAGTGGGGAACAGGACAGGTTGATTCACTGACATACATTGCTGAGGGGAGTAGCAGGTGAGATGGGAGAGGTCTGCTGTGCTATGTGGGTTAGCTCCCTGGCTGGGGATTGCACAGTGATGATTGATGGCTTGATAGTGCTAAGATTTTTAACCGCTGTGCCACCAGGGAGGCCCAGTCCCAGCTGTTTTTATTCTACTTTGCTTTCCTTTTTTTTTTCAAAAAAATTTTTTTATGTATACAAGAACTTGGGTGTAGTCAGTGGTGGGGTGGGAAGGAGTGAGACATATCACTGGAGACATAGTGGGGAGCTGAACAGGTGGTTCTACTGAAAGAGCAGTGATTGAGACCCTGCCCAGAGACTGAACTCAGGCCCCAGTGGTGATAGTGCTGAGACTTTTACATCCTGGATCTCCCCATCCCTTGTTTTCCTTTCTAGTATTCTTTTTTTTTTTTAAATATTATTTTATCTACACACACAAGAACTGTGCTACAGCCCAGAAGTGCAGGGGATGAAAGGATTTACCAGAGACAGAGAGGGGAGCAGAAAAGGCAGATCCACTGAAATACATTGCTGAAGGAAGCACTGGGCAGGAAACAAGTCTATCAAGCCATGTGGGTCACCTCCCTGGCTGAGGATTGAACTGGTGCTGTAGTGGCTGTGGATAGCTTCATAGTGCTGCACTTTAACCCATTATATACCCATAGAGGGCCCCTTTCTAGCATTCTTGATGCTAGACAAGTCCTCAAAGTTGTTTCTGAAGTTTATGTCATGGGTGTTTACTTCTATGTATTTATGGTTCAGGTCTTATGTTTATGTCTTTATCCATTTTGAGTTGATACTTCATATGGTGTGAGACAGTAATCTAGTTTCATTCTTTTGCATGTGGCAGCCCAATTTTCCCATTTATTGAAGAGACTTTCCTTGTTCCAGTGTATTGTCTTTGCTTCTTTGTCACAGATTTATTGACTGTATGTGCATGGCTTTAGTTCTTGGTTGGTATGTATGTTTTGTCCTAGTATCATGTTATTTTAATTATGACTTGCTTGAAGTCTGGAAGTGTTATATCCCATTATCACCCTTTTTAGTCAGGAGAATTTGACTATTTGGCATCTTTTTTTGATTACATGTAAATTTTAATAATATTTGTTCAACTTCCTTGAAGAATGCCATGGAGATTTTTATTGGAATTTCAGTACATCTGTAAATTGCTTTGGTTAGGATGGCCATTTTGATAATGTTGATTCTTCTGGATGGTCTATGAACAAGAATTATCTTTCCATTTCTTTGTATCTTGTTCTATTTCTTTTAGCTATGTTTTATAATTTTCCTTATGTAGGTCAAAAGTTGTGAAAGAAAGAATACTTCCAAAAATCGCATAAGGCCAACATCACTCTAATTCCAAAACCGAGAAAGACTTTACTAAATAAGGAAACTATAGGCCAATTTCTCTAATGAACAGAAATGCTAAAATCCTCAATAAAATCTTAGGAAACTAAATCCAAAAATGCATTAAATGGATGATATACCATGGCCAAGTGGTACTTATTCCAGGGACACAAGGATGGTTCAACATTTGAGAATCAATTAATGTAATTCACCATATCAACAAAGAGAAAGACTATAGCACCATTATCATATCAATAGATGCAGAGGAAGCCTTTAATAAAGTTCAATATCTCATCTGTCTATAATGAAAGCTTGAAAAACCTGGAGTAAAAGAAATATTTTAAAATAATAAAAACCATATAGGACAAACCCTATAATGGGTTTGTCTGGTGGGGAATGGTTTCACTGGTGGGGAAACTGGAAACCTTTCCACTAAGATACAGTACAGACAAGAATGTGCAGAATGTGCACACTCACAATAGTTTCCAACATAGTACTGGAAGGCCTACTTAGAGCAGTTAGGCAAGAGAAAGACATAAAAGTAATCCATGTGGGGAAAAAAGAAGTAAAGCTACTTTTTTTTTTTTTTTTGCAGATAACTTGATACTATATAGAGAGGATCCTAAAAAAAATCCACTGAAAAACTAATTAAATTAGATCTTTGTGAGGGCAGGGAGAGAGAGCAAGAGCAGAGGTAATGCCTGTATTCTAAAACATATCAGCATTACTTCAGTAACTAACTAGTTAAAAATAACAAAAACACACAACTTCTGGAGGCTAGAAGTTCACTGTCAAGGTGTGGACAATTCTGATAAGAGCTTTTTTCCTGGCCTGCAAAAGGCTACTCCTTATGTCCTCAGTGTGGGACAGAGGAGCCATGACCACACTTGAGGAGAGAAATGCTGTGGTGTGAAGAAAAAACCAAGGATGTTTAAAATAAATAAATCAGTAAATAATTTTTAAAAAATAAAAAGGAGTCATGACTATACAAGATAGTAATCTAAATTATAGTACAATGAGGTAAGAAATAATAAACTTAAATTATAAATATAATACAATAAAGTAGTAGAGATGGAGAAAAATGAGCAGATATATAAGTGTATTTCAAGATAGAATTAATATTTCATGATTAGACATGGGTGTAACAGAGAAATGGGAGTCAAAATTTTTTAGAGATTTCTGGCTTTACTTAAGGGGTGAAGATTTTTCCTGTTTATTGAGGGAGTCAAAGACTGAGATCAGTTTTTTGTAGCTGAGAGCATTTGAACATATTATATTAAAAGTATCTAGACAACCATGGGATGATGTCCATAAGGCAATTGAATATGCAGGCTAAATCTTAGAGCAAGTTTTCAAGATTTATATATACATTTATGTATATAAGATTTATATTTACGAGTGTTCAGTAAGTTCATGGTAATGAAGTAAGAGGAAATAAATATCAATGTCATATGCTTCTGGGAAGTCAATTCAGATAAGCACTTACAAAACTTCACAAGTTAGCAAAAGATCTTTAGTGATCTTAAGAAAAGCAGTTTAAGAGGAGTGATTAATTGGGATTGAGTTGGGTCAATGTGATGCATTGAAAAATAAGTGTGAAGTAAGAAAGTAGAACGTGATTTACATGAAATAACTTGTAATTTTGCAATACTTTTTTATGTTCTACTTTTTCACACTATTTCATTTTGAGCATTTTTATACTTAAATATTCTTAGAGCACATAATACTCAAACATGAATTTATCACTATTTTAACATGTTGAGTGTAGTTTCTTTTTTTCTATTAAAACAAATGCTTCACAGGTCTACCCTAATTCCATTGTTTAGAATAATTTTTTTAAGAATGACTATCTGTTGTACATTCACATTATTTGATTTTTTTCTACTACTTCCCTCACATACACATACCTATGCATGCAGACACATACAGCTACACATTTATAAACACACCCCATCTTAGTTTCTTAGTTTTTTGGTCCATAGAAGCATAATATATATTCTGTGAAACTATACTTTCCTGTTTGACTGATTCCCTTTATCTTCTGTTTGTTCGTTGTCTTAGGCTATGTGGGGTACATACCTTCTAACCTTCTAAGATGTTTGTGCTACCAGAAGTTTCTTCCCTTCACATTGCTTTCTGGGAGCTAAGTCTCTGAAAGAGGAAGATAGGCAAAGACTATTATGTGAGAACTATATTTCCTCAAAAAGTTGCTATGTGCAGTAGAAGAGCAGTTGTGCACATTTCTGCTTAATAGATAATTTGGTAAACATGGGTTCTGGATCTCTAAGTCTAAGTAGATGGAGGGGGGCAGGGGCAGGGAATAGACAACGTTTTCTTATCTTTCTCCAGTTAAGATTGGGTGATATGTGGGGTTATGTGAGTAAGTTTCATTTTATGATATTATGTTTTAAGGGTCAGGGACATTACATATACACACAAGTAGATACATATGTTTGTAGTTACATAATAATATTTTAGCATAAATTTACATTGCTTCCAAGATATGTTTCATACCTTCTATATTCTTGGTGGTCTTCTTCCTTCTCCTTTATTTACTCCTCTTCTCTAGTTCATTCAATCTCATTTAGGTGTTCTTTTGCTCATTCAATAGTTGCTGAATACCTAACACTTTCCAAGCATTAAACCAATTATAGAAAATATGAGGTTTTTAAAATAAGCTGATCCTTTTCTTCCAAAGTGATATTTGTGCCTAAATGATAGCATCACAATCTGTAAGTATCTCTATCAAGGTAGCCTGGGGTACTGTGGGAGCACGTTAAGGCCCATAATTAATCCAGGACTCAGCAACTATCAGTTAGTGTATATTAACGAGCAGTTAGTGTATATTAATGACCTCTTAATCTCTGCATATTTCACGCAAAACAGGAAAAACAAATGCCTTATTTTCCTCATAGGAAATGAATTAAGTTCATGCCAAACAGCACCGCTGTAATAGCCGGTATATCTCTTTTATGGATTAGCATACGTGATTAGGCATGTTTGTCATTTATTTTTCTTATGTCATTCTAGACCAGGGACCCTATTTGGAAAAAAAAAGAAAACAATAAAAATTGATGCTTGGCTTAATTTTTCTTTTATGATCTAGGAAGTTTTGTTCTTTTTTTGAAGCAAGGCTTTAGAAAGAGAAACTAAAAGAGATAGTAAATACTTGATTTCTTGTATTGTGAGTCCAGAATCATGTAGAGATAGAAAAGCAGTTTGCAGATATACATGAAGCTGCTCATTGACTCAACCCATCCTTCCTGCCAAGGCAAAACCTAAAGCTGAAATAAAATGGTATACCTAGTGAATTTTAAGCATTGCTGGAGCAGAGAGAAGGTTAGGTTGACATATAGCGAATTCTTTGCACCAAATATATCTTTGCCATGGAAATTTTGAATTTAAGAAACTTGTAATATGTTTTCAGAGTTTAGAAGTTCTCTCTTACCTTTTTTTTTTTTTTTTTTGAGAGAGAGAGAGGGCTTACATCTCAATTAGGTATTGAAATATTAAGCACACAAAAGGTGCCTGGAATAGGAAACAGTCACAAGTGAAGGGTAGCAACAGGCTGACCCTGTTTTTTCTTAAAGAATCTGCCCACTATTAAAAACTGGTTTTGGCTTATTGAGTAAAGCAGGATTGTTGAACATGAATTTCAGATCAATCTCTTGCCTCTGACAGTTACTGCACGAGTTCCAATCACATTAGTGCGTCTTCAGCTTGAGCCAGAATTCATAGCATAAATTCAACATTTTTCAAATCTTAATCAACCCAGAGGTCATTCTCCTCTGTGTGCAGTTTTGCTGCTGCTGGAAAATCAATGGGAAAGGGTTGATACTTTCCTGCTGCCACATCACCAGACTCAAAATGAAATGCTCCAGAATGTTGCTCCATATTCAGCATTAGTTCTTAGAGAAAAGTTTATTTCAATGTTAGTGTCACTTTTTTTTTTAAATATTTATTTATTTATGGATACAGAGTGGGGGAACAGGCCAGAGATCCAGGGGTGATGAGAGGATTCACTAGAGACAGAGTAGGGAGCAGAACAGGCCAGTTGAGGAAGTACACTGCTGAGGGGAGCAGCAGGCAGGTCAGGAGAGGTCTGCCACACCATGTGGATCACCTTGGGGGCGGGGATCAAACTCATGCTGAAGTGGCTTTAACTTCTCAGTGCTGTGCTTCAACCTGCTGTGCCACCAGGGAAGGCCCCCTAGTGTCACTTTTGATCCTCATTGTCTAGGTCCCATTCAAGGAAAAGAGTTCAGTCAGAAGTAACACAATCATTTGTAAGAAAGGGATTTTACTCATCTTTGTCTTAAAAAATTTTCTATTAGGCGTATCTATGCCACCATTCATTGAGTCCCTATTATATGTCAAATTCAGTTATAAGAACTTATATTATCACATCTAATATTTTCAATAATCACTGAGTGATATCATTGGCTTCATTTTACAGAAATGAAAATTGATGTTTACAGACTATAAGAAACTTGTTCAAAATTTCATGGAATGTGACTTGAAACCCTTAAAACCATGAATATTTCATTAGTTACAACAACTAGCTTGAATTGAAGCAGGGTATATATATGTGTGTGTGTATGTGTGTGTGTGTGTGCATACACGCACACACAAACATACAAAATTAAAAACCAGTTTATCCTCATAAAAGACATGGAGACCTTCAAAGAAAACATAGAATGTTAAATTGCTCATGATTCTACTACTAACAAGAAGCATGTATTAACATGCTTCAGAATTTTCCTCTAGTGTTTTCTCCGTGCTTATAGATGTATATGAATATACAGCTGGCAACTGCATATTAATTGAGATGCAAAATTGCTGTGGTGACCAACTAGACTTTTGATTATTTTGCTATTGCCTAGTTTGAGCTTCATGTAACAATAGTTTAGCTAACTATTCCAGAACTGTTCTTACTAAAACTACCTTTGAGGCATTGGAGTTCTAACTCATACCAGCATTTTTCTTCTTCTAAAGAACTGGGTAACCTTAATTCAAAGGAAATTTAAGAATCCTGAAGGATAGCATAAAATATCATTGGTAGAAGAAAGGAATTTTAATGATTATCTGAATTTCCTTTATTAGAAAAAGAAAGCCACTCCTAGAACTTGGTAAAAACCCAATTCTTATAAAAGATACAGACTTTTATATTATATTACTACAGTTCAGTATCTTAATTTTTTGTCCAAGAGCCTGAGACACTATTGCTTTAGAAAAAATAATAGAGTCTAAGGAACTTCATCAGTCAGAAAAGCTTGAAGTTCTTCATTCTAATCTATATACATAAGATATGTTGAGCTAAAGACTCAAAATTAGTAGGGCAAAGGAGAAAGCATTATAGTTTATTCAGCATCTACTTTGGCTACATTTTATTGTATTCCTTGTCATACATTTTATTGTTTCAAATACTTCCTGGGATAAAATAATTTGCTCAAGGTTACAAATACTTTGTAAGTGGCATTATCAGGATTAGAATCTGCCCATGTCAGTCCAAAGTCTGTATTCTTTGAACAATATATTTTTTGTGGCTTTGCCAAAACAGAACTCTTGCCAGTAGAGAGCCCTTTGCCATCATTTTCTGGACTGGCTGCTGTGACAGCCAGGATACTGGAGAGGGGTGAGAAGTCATCAAAGTGAGACAACTCAATGGGTGATTATATAGAAATAAATGAAACTTTTTTGCCACTGTGTAGTTACTGATTGAGTAGATCTGAAGTCTGATGGGCTCTGAGGTTTCTGGTCAGTAGGCCAACAATAAAGGAAAAGAGCTGAACTTTGAGCAGGAGAGAAAAAAACAAGTCATAGCATCCCCTACCGCACCCACCCCCAAAGTATTTCTATATGTATTTTTACAACATTGGACTAAGCCAGGATTTGTAAAGACCAATGACTGCTGCTTGATTTTCACCTTCCATATTATGTGCTGACCCCTCTTTTGACCAACTGGAACTCATAACCATGCAGGAGAAGTCATTGCGGGAAACATGGTCCCTTGCTTCATTGTGTCCTCTGTGCTACTTGGACAAATTCTGGGAGGTTGTTATGATTTATAGGAAAAGCCGTTCAATTACCTATCACAGAGCACTACCACCAATAGGATTTTCTGCAGTGATGAAATGTTCTGTGTCTATGATGCTTAATATAGTAATGGTGAACATTTGACTTTTAGATTCTTTGTTTAGATTTATTTTATTTATTTATGCATATAAAAAAACTGTAGTGTAGGCCAGAGATGTTGGGATGGTGAGAGGATTCACCAGAGACAGAGAGGGGAGCAGAATAAGTAGACTGACTGAACTGCACCTCTGAGGGGAGCAGTGGGTGCGACATGAGAGGTCTGCTGTGCCATGTGGGTCAGTTCCCTGGCTGGAGATCTAACTTGAGCAGCAGTGGCTGCTGATAACTTTATAATCTCTTGCACCATTAGTGAAACCCCAAGTTTTAAGTTCTTGAAATGTGTCTAGTGTGATTAAGGAACACAGTGCTTAATTTTACATAATTTCATTTATTTTAAATTTAAATAGCTACTTGTAGCTATTGACTATTGTATTGAGCAGGTAGATCTATGACATCTGTTGCTTCATTATCTGGGCCCACTATGGCAATACTTGATATTGAAATTAGATTGCATCAATAATATCTTACTGTCACTACCTTCATTCACTTCATGTTGTCATCTCTTCTGGATCATTGTGCTATTGTTCTGACTGATTTCCCTAGCTCCAGTCTGGTTCCTTTAAACCTGTTCTTCATATAGTAGCCATGAATACCTTTCTAAAGGTCAGCCCTTACCACTGTTACTTCAACCCACTAGTGCCTTCTCATTGACCTCAGGATAAAGTCCAAATTCTTATCATGATCTACAAGACACTCTTCAGATTTGCCTCTGTTTTGCTTTCTATGTTCATCTCTGATCACTCTCTCACTCTGCAACCATGCCCGTAAAGTTCCCAGAGTATTCCAGACTCCCTCTTACCTCTATAAAATTGCACATTTCTATGCAAGAAATGCCCTTCTTTCCTCCCTCAGCATTCTTTTCTACAGAACTCCAACCTCCCCTACAAATCTGTGGGACAAATTCCTACTCATTTTTAAAGACTCAGCATATCTTTTCTTAGAATCTTTACTACTCACACTACAGAACAGTTTAAAGATCTTGATGTTCCACTGCACCGCCCCTTAGCCCCATGCCTCTTTGTTTTTTGTTTGTTTGTTTGTTTTGCTATGAGTCCCATAGGGCCAGAGAGTATGTTATATTCTAGAGGGTCAGACCATGGATCTATCATAAACCTGTGAATCTATCATAAACCTGTGAATAAATGAATGATCAATCAGAAGTCACTCTCATAGACAGTAGCTGTCAGGGGTGCTGCTAGTGCACCAAAAGACATAGTTAGAAAGACTGCTTTATAGGCTAGAACTTTAGGACTGGACTATGCAGTGTGGCAGTTAAGGTGGAAGGGGAGATATAGGCCTTCTAGTTCTGTTGCTTCCTTTGTTATATATTATGTACAAGTTAACTGACATTTCTAAATTTGTTTTTCTTATCTGTAATAAAGGGAAGGTTGCGCCTGTTTCAGTGCTGTGAGAAGCAGTAAAAATATAGAGAGAGTATCTAGCATTTAGTATCTGGCACATTTAATCTTTTATAGTTTCTTCCTTAAAGATTTTTGAGTATTTCTCAAAAATAATTATTAGTGGAGCTTTCTAGCAGCATTATAATATACAATTTTAAAGATCTATTGCAAGTAAAGTTCCATTACTATAATTGATCATTCTTTGGTGCCAAAAAACAGAGGGTCATTTGTGGCCTTCATTTCCTCTTATGAGGAGTGAAGCTAAGAATGTCTAAATAAGATTTTATAGATTTCTCAATGTGTTGGACAGATCCTCTGGGACCTCAAAGCCTTTTTGAGAATTACAAGGTCAAATGATAATTGAATTATTTTTGCTGCATGCTCATGCAACATCACTGTTCATGTGACAGCCACTGCTTTGTGTCTCTGGCCACTTCCATCTGTATAATCATCATTTGTTTCATTTCACAAACCATTCAGAAATGAATTGGATTTACCAGAGAGCAGGACTCAGAACATATTTAACTGAATCCTGGAAACAGAATTTAGGAAAATAACCTGCCATGGAATTGTGTTGGTGGTTTAGGAGATAAGTATCTTTCTCTGTGCTTGGCCTGGTGCCTGCTCTTGGGGCATTTACAATGATTAGAATTCTCAATTAGATTATACTTATGTGTAGGTCAAGTTAGTTAAATATTTAAAAAATACAAAATTGATTTTTACTCAGAAATGTAAGTCATCTCTTCTATTGTATTAGCTAATCTGATTTCCTGGTCACATGAAACTTTGAAAGTGTCTTCCAAGAGCTGGGAACCACAAGGTCCACTTCACTGCCAGTTCTGTATTCAGAGCTCAGATTTCCTCTCAAGTCAGTATGTTCATGGTGACTAATTTACTGATTTACTATGGAGACCAAATTTAAATGTTTCACTAAGCTCTCAGCATTATTTGTAACAAGTAGTGTCAGGAAACCAGTTTAAATTAAGCATGAGAAAGGGCTTATGAGAACAGGCAGAATTTGACTAGAAATCAAAAAACCAGGATTTGATTTCTAGTACAGTTGAATTACTTGAATTGTTTAACTTCTTCATGTATAGAATAGAACAGTAGAAATTTAGTTTGAAGGATTGTGATGGATCTGAACTAGTGTAATAGGCAGCTTGATGAATAGAAAAGTAAAGGATTTTGGAGACTAGCTGGTTATCCCCTTAAACAAAATTAGAGAATGGGTTTGTTTTGTTAACTCCATGTCCACCCTCAGAAAAATCACTTCACTAAAAAGAAATGAAAAAGATGGCAGAGAAAATCTAAGTTTCCTTAGGCTTAGCAAATTTGCGATGAGTATATCCATTTCCATTTTTAGTTGAGGGAATCACAAATTCCCCACTCAAAGAGGATTTTTTTATATATCTTTATTTTTATTGCATCAATGTTGGTTTACAACAATGTATATTTTAGAGGTTCACATTTCTTCAAATGTATGTTACCATACTATATCAACACCAAAACACCAGTAATCTTCGACTGTACTGCATTTGGTCTTCTCCTCTCTTTTCTTCACCTTTTTACTCTCCACCTCTTACCCTCAATGTTATGTTATTTCTAGAGGTTTTATATTTACCCAATGAAATATTATTCAGCAATCAAAAAGATAATTTCATGCCCTTCACAGCAACGTGGATTGAGTTAGAAGGGATTATGCTTAGCAAAATAGTCCAGAAAGAAAAAAATATAGAATGTTTTCACTTACAGGAGGAATGTAGAAAAAACAAAAACAGAATCAGAAAAAAAAAATGTAACTGTAATAAAGTAAAAATCAAAATCATCAGGCAACTATAAATCATAGACATTCTGTAGGGGGAGAGGAGAGAGAAGAACAAAGACAGGAGTGGGAAGAGCATGAGGAACTCTGGTGATGGTGTGGGAATTTCACAGGGAACCATACATTGTACAAAAATGAAGGATGATATAATGACCGTATTAAAAACATTTAAAAATCATGTAAATGATATGGCAAACTATGGTCAGTGACCTAGCCACCTGTTTTATAAAGAATTTTTTTATAACATAATCATGACCATTTATCTTTGTATTGTCTTTGGTTGCTTTCTTACTACTTTTCAGTACTTGTGTGTTCTATAAACAAAAATTATTTACTGTCTAGTTGTTTATAGAATTGTTTCCTGACCCTGATGTTATACAAATCTGTGTTCATTACTAGAATGAGTACAAGTATTCTTTTACTAAGAAACATAAAGAGGCAGGGGTTTTGATATTGGACTCTATTAATAGAGTAAATGCTGTTATCTTGCTGGTGAACACTGTGTAGTTTATAATGTCAAGACACTGTCTTATGTATTGTAGATGCATTTTCTTGTTAATTTTTTATAACACTGTTGGGTATCTCATTGCATTCAGGTTGCAAATGAGCTGACTGTTAATAATATGATTAAGGCTACATGGCAGAGAGCCAGGATTGAAACTTAGATATCCCAAATTCATCTTTCTTTTTATGATAGCCTCTTGTAGCTGCGACGGTTATGACTTCATGTATTGTTATTCTTACCTGTTAGAACCTTTCTAGAAAGTATAAATGGATCTGAAAATTTGTATTTGATCAAGTTAATAATGGCTTAAAAGTTTGGCATGCATTATAAATACATTAATATTAGAAAGAAGTTCAAATATGTGAGTAGGATCAGTGCTTTGAAAACACCTGAAAACAAATAGCAAAAACTAACAGACTGATGAAGATTAAATAGTAAGGATTACTATTTAATTTTGAATGTTTTGACATCATCGTAAAATTTTTTGTCAGTACATTCCAACCTTTTTTAGTTAGGTATCTATTAGTTCAATACTTAAAATCTTAATGGAATCACACATGGTGAAAAGATAGGATGAAAGGAATCTATAAGCTGACAGGCTGATTGTTAACCTAGTCTATGTTGTTTGAAAATCTTCTAACATTAGCTGTAAAATAGTCAAAACTTTAATAAAGAAGGTTGGGCTACTTCATTAAGTGTGAGGCATGAAGAAATGCTTATTGAGAGCCTTTTTTTTACAAAGACCATGAGGGTCAGGAGAAAAAAAGACCAAACTTGCTGATTTTTATCTTCTGTTTTATTATTTAAAAATAATATGGCAAATATTTAACACATAACATTAAATATTATATTTAATATATAATATTACCACTGCACCAGAGTGTGTGAATAATATTGCTCTTACATTATTCTATATTAATATCAAAAAGGATTGCATAAATTCAGTGTCTACATAAGTAAAAAAAGGAATCAACTTACCAAAGTGGGGGCTATCATATTTTTGAAAACAGGTTTTCTAATGTAGTAAGTGGATATATGCTTTAGATATCTGACATACATAGGTTGATATATCTATCAAATTACATTATATATTTGTCTCAAATGTGATTTGGGTAACCCAAATACAAAGATTTGACTTTTATAATATACAGGCCTTTATATCTCCTTTTGGATAAGCATATTATCTTAAAGTTTAAGGCACATAATGGCCAGAATTTTAGATGCTGTGCTCTAAGCGATGATGACAAAAAGAAAGCATTTCTAACCTAAGATAGTCTACAGTATTTTATGTCTTCACTTCTATTAGTTTCATTCATATTAAGGCTAAAAATAATTTCATTAAAAAATTGAGCAAATGATATAAAGAAGCTTGATTAAGATACCTTCAAAATATTGATGTATCATTTTAATATATAACCTCTTTTAATAGTGTAACTAATAAAAAATAAATCTACATAAAAAAACAATAAGGAAGCTAGCCATGAAATTTCTCATTAAGTACAGTTTCAATACATTCATTTTATTAAGTTTAGGAATACTTTATTTAAGCTCATCTCTTGAAATAAATAATAGGAACCCTCGTGGATACATGTTAGAGTTTTTAAATTCTTTGGTATGAAAAAGATTTTAAACATTCATTTAATAATCTTATATTATTAAATCTTTTTTATTGTAGCAAAAAAAGATGTAACATAAAATTTATCATCTTAACAATGTTTAGGTATCCAATGCAGTGGTGTAATTATATGCACATTTTTGTGCAACAGAGCTCTAGAATTTTTTCATTTTGTAAAATTGAAACTATACTCCTTGAATAGTAATTTCCCTTTTCTCTCTCCTCTAGCTCATGATAATCACTTTTCTATTCCCTTTTTATCAGAGTTCAAGTATCACTGCAACTGTTCTTTGTGCAAATATTTTATTTCACTTAGCCCTGTTCTTAAGGTTGATTCACATGTAGCATATAACACAAATCCTTTATTTTTAAAAAATGAATAATAGTTTAGAGTATGTATTTATCTCATTCTTTATCCATTCATCTATCAATGAACATTTAGTTTCTGTTTCTTGGTCAGTGTTAATAGTGCTGGAACGAACATGAATTTGCACATAACTTTTCAAGATCATACTTTCAATTATTTTAGATATTTACCCAGTTTAGATTGTTAGATTATATGGTAATGCCTTATTTTTTTTTTTAAGGAACCTGTATATTGTTTTTCATAGAGGTTGCACCATTATATATTTCTACCAACAATATACAAGCAAGATTTACAATTATTCCACATCCTCACCAACACTGGTTACTTTTGTTTCTCAGCATATACATGAATATATGCCCATAAATACAAACACACAGATGTATACACATGTGTATAGATATACACATATGCATATAGTACATACGTGTGTATTATATGCATGCATGTGTAAACACACATATACATGTACATACATTAGTGGCCATCCTAATGGACATAAAGTATGTCTCTTTTTATTTTATGTGTGTGGATGAAGATTTATGATTTCTTTCTTCTTTTTAAAAATATGCTCCTATTACAGTTGGGAAATACTTTTTTTGGTCAGATGTATTACTGAATTTTACTGAGCTTCACTTTTCTTTCTCATAAAGTGGAAGTAATAGTATAGTATCATCTACCACATTCACAAAAGGTCTGTGAAAAATGTATAGGGAAAGTGCTTTTACTTGGTAAAGCTTTACAGAACAGTGACTGTAATAATTCCTTTAGCAACATGGCCCCTCTAATTATATATCAAATCTCTTTCAAAATTTTATTGAATCTGCTGGGTATTTCTTTGTAGTTACTCTGCAGTCAGCTGAAACTTTCTGGTAGAATAATTTCTTTGGTTACCTCTTATGCAGAATTGTTTCATGATCTCTTTTGGGATCTGCAGAGTCTCCCATATGTCATTGCTTTTATGGAATAAAAAGTGTCACTCTGTTGTGAGTAAAAATAACATCTGATTACTCAAAGTCTTCTTCTAGAAGGGTCCTAGAAATAAGTTCGGGTCCATATTGAGTTGACTTTTAGCTCCAGATACCCAGGATCCTCCAGTAAGATATGGTAGTACATGACAATCAACTATCCTCACAGCATTCAAAATATGCTGAGAGTACTTACTGGATCTCTCCTTTGCAGTAGGCCTCGTTTCATTTATTCTCCTCAAACATCTTGTGCAGAAAATCTTTTATAACAACATAAATGCTATCTGACTGGATTGGTAGTCTTAAATTACGAGATTCTTATCACTAAAAGTAATTATGTAGAGGTGAGAAGGAGATTTCTGTTAGGAGACAATGCATGATATCTCATTTATTTGTATTTCTCACATACAAAAGGGAATTAATTGATTGTCTTTGTTGCCAACTATCATTTCTGGTATGTTTGTGTCGTGATCATCCCTGAAAAATAGACATACTATCTCCCTCTGGAGCAATGAGCAGGTACAATTACTTAAGTTTAAAAAGATTGTGATTCTTGGCTCAGAGTTCCTGTCTAGTAAAACAGTGCACCTGAGGTGCAGTTATCTGACCTTCTGCTTTGCCCTATGTGAAGTGGGGCTCAGGGAACCACTGCAAATGCTGACAGTCAGGGTGCTGCTACTGCTTTGGAGCCTTGTAGTTTTTGCCAGGATCCTTTCAACCTAAATAAGTTGTTTCGTTAGCTCACAAAGAAGGTAAAATCTCAGGCCCTTCAAAGTTCTTAAGTTCGACGGTGGAGAAAATGGCAGAGTGTGGTATTTTAAGATTCCTCTCAAAGTTTGACCAAAAAGCACAAAAAAGCCAGACACTTGTATGTAGGTATGATTGTTTTGCCTTATAGTAGCTGTGTGCTCTTGAATAAGGCACTTAACATTTTTGTAAATTTTCTGATTGGGAATAAGAAGTATCAATACCAGCCTCACCAGGATGGTAGGAAAATTAGAAGTGATAATAATTATTTTAAATCCCCTAATGCAGAGTCTGGAGCATAGAAGCACTCAATAGAGAATTACTACCCTGTTTTTTCCAGTCCTATGATTTCTGTATCACTCTTATTTCTAAATTTTTCCTCTCCTCTACCCAGAATTCCCTAGAGGTAGGAAGAGATAGGTCTTAGCATGAAACCTAACTGATTTATATTACTTTTTCAAGAAAAGTTTTCTTCTTTCTCCTTTCCCATACCCTACCCCAGAAAATATTACTTTATTTTCTTTTAAGAAAAGTTCAATTTATGAGGTAGCTTCTCTGAGCCAAATACCAGGGATGTAGAGAGAATGTAGACTTTTTACTTTCAAATAAGTATTCGTTAAATATTTATTGAATACTTACAGTGTGCCAGACACCATTTTAATAATTGGATAAATATCACGAACAATACAAGCAAGGTCCCTGTTCTCATGGAATTTATATTTTATCATGACATTTAAAAATTCAATGTGATAATTTTATGATAGCAGTGCCAGTGGAGATCTGTAGAAGCAACTCTGTAACTTAGATCTGGGGACTTTAAGGAAGATTCTCCTGAACTGATTTTGAAGGATAAGGAAGGATTAGCCAGGTTGTAAAGGTTTGTCAAGTCATTCTCTACAGGAAACATATGGCATATCCAGAAAGGTAATTGAAGAGAGTCCTTAAAAGAGATTATTCACAAAGATTGGTAGACATTTAAAAGAATCATCAGAAATGGAAGGGCATCTAAGGAATGGCAATAGTAATATCTTTCCCCACCTCAAATACTGAACAGAAAAGGGGAGGATGCTGTTACTAGAATTCTGCAGTAACTACAATGAAGCACTTTCTTATGAGGTTGGTGTGAGTAAGAGGGACAGAATAAATGTCCCAGTCTCTTTCTTCTCCTGACCTCCAACTCCAGACCAGTGCTTCCCAATGGCTAATCCCATAGGAAGTGAGAGGACAATGAGTCCTATGTTGTATTGTATAGTGACTAACCTTCTGGGGCCCAGTCAAACATAGAAAAGTAGAAAACGGGTCTGGATGGGCAAACAGAAAATAAACTGCACAAGGGACCCCCCCTTGTGGGGGTGGGGGGGAGAAGTTTGCTAGGCAAAGGCAAAAGCATAAATGCATAGGCATGTGAAATCGGGCAAGGTCACCAGACAGTGGTGTGCTTTGAGCCTCCAGCAATAAGTAGGTGGGGGTGGGCTGTGGAGGGTATTAAATGCCTTGCTGGGGAGCTTGTACTTCCCTTATAATACATAGAGAGACAGGGCCAAAGGGACCCAGGAAATAACACAATTAGATTTGTGTTTTCGAAAGTTAGCTTTTCTGTAGGATGAGAATGGGATTTGGGGGTTGATATTTGTGTTCCTGGGTAGTCTCTGGGTATAGGCAAGTGAAAGGTTGAGACTCTGTTTGGAAATGGCAGAGAAGGCCTTGTATAAAATAGCTTCCTTATAGAGTACTCCTTCTTGTCCTTTCTTAAAATGGAAATGAAATCTTTTGTGAAGCAGGGCAGAACTGGCCTTGAAGCTACCTTTCTCCTGATAATCACTTTCTTTGGAAGAAATGATGGATTGTGCTTTGTCCACATTCCTTCAAAGATTGCGTTTATAACCTGCCCTTAAACACATTCCCAAGAGTAGTCTCTTTCATTAAGATGAGACCATTTTCCTTCTTTGGGTTTGTTGGAAATATCCAAAAGGAAATTCAGTTCCATTTCCTTCCTGTCCTAAGAGTCATTATGTATTAATAGAATATCTACATGTAGATAAGCTCTAGGTTCCTTTGTCCTACAGGAAGGCATCAAAGGGCACCATGACTTTTAAAACAGTACTTTAAGGTGGATTAAGGTGGCCTTTAAAAAGAAATCATCACTTCTTGGAAACCACATGCCCTGAGACGTTTTATTCATTCATCCAGATGACAGGCAGCATTATCATGGGAAAGGATAAATGACATGTTCAATATATGAATATGCAGGACACATCAAGCACATGCAAGAAGCAGAGCAGAGGGCACTTGGGACCTTCCCCCAAGGGCCACTGCCCACTGACAAGTGTCTTAAGGGTAGGTATCATGTCTCAATCATGCCATACTCTTGAACATGCTCTAACCTGTGGAAAAAACACATTGTTTTTTTGGATGAGTAGTAACTTTAATAGTAGTTGGACTAGCCTAAGCAAAGTCCCAGGGGCAGGAGAAAGCATGGCATAGAGAAGGAAATATAATGAGTTTGATAACATTTGAAGGAAAGAATATTTGGGGAGGAAGAAAGTCTGGTGAAAGATTAATATAAATAGAATATCTGTGCCTTCAAATTTCATTGGGAAGTTTAGATTTGTTCTCATAGTTACTGGGAGGCTGTTGGATAAGCTAGAATTAAGGTTATGATGTGGTCAGCAATGCAACCTAGAAAGATCATTCAACTTTAGTATAATGAATGAAATATGGATGAAGCCTAGAGAGGAAGTTAATGAAGCAGTTTCTTCTATGTCAGTGGTGTGAACCTGGAACTAAGTTTTTGGAATGAGCATATAGGACATGTAGTAGATGTAATACGGTAATGATTAGAATGAAATGATGAAGGTAAAGGAGGAAAAGGTCTAAGGTGATTATTACTTGACTAAGTTCTTTGAGAGCAGAGACCATATTTGAGTAATTCTTCGGTCTCTCATAGTTGTATCCTCCTCTGTGCATTGTCAGGGTGGACTCTCTGGGAATATTTCTGGAGTATTGAATGAGGAACTTTGGAAAGGGCTTGGTAGGGGTAAGTTTGGAAGCATTTCTGAGGCAGGGTTCTTTGTATGGAGATATACTAGTGAATTATTGGTTACTTTTAGAGAGTAAATTGTGGGTAAATGTATTAAATACCTCACCAATCCTCTTTACCTTCAACCTTAAACTATTGAGTACTTTGGTCAGAGAAGCTAATAGAACAGCATTCCTAACTTCAGATCTAAAAGTCACACCCAAGCTTGTCCTCAGTGTGTATTAACTATAGGGAAAAAACTATACATAGTTCTGTCAATACCTTTGTTTTGTTTTCTACAGTCCACATATGAATGAAATTGTCTACTATTTATCTCTTCCCCTCTGACTTATTTAAATTAGCATAATCCCCTCCAGTTCCAGCTATGTTGTTGCAAATGGCAGGATTTCATTTTTCATGGCCAAACAGTATTCCATTTTGTATATGTACATTGTCTTAATCCAGTCATCTGTCATTGGTCCTTAGGTTGTTTCCGTGCCTTGGCTATTGTAACTAGTGCTGCAATGAACATGGGAGTGCACATAGCCTCCAAATTATTATTATTATTATTATTATTGCATCCTTTGGATAAATGCATTGGAATGGAATTACTGAATCAATAGTGGAATTACTATTTTTTAATATTTTGAGAAAACACCCTACTGTTTTCCATAGGAATTGGAGCAGTCTTTATTTCCACCCTCAGTGAAAGAGGGTATTTTCTATATACTCATCAAAATTTATTGTTTCGGGTTGTTTTGATGTGGACCATTCTCACTGGAGTGGTGAGAGGTGGAGGTGGTATCTTACTGTTGTTTCCAGATGACTTTTCATTATGATAAGTGATGTTCAGCACTTTTCCACTTGCCTATGGGGGAGAGGTATGGTGGGAACATAGAAGGGGGAGGGGGCACAGTGGCATAAGATGAAGGGGCAGGGATGGATGGAGTGTAGTGATACTCATCTGAGGGAATAGGTGTGAACCTATCCCTTTGAGTCATATACAGTTATGCAAACAAGTGATATCTCATATTAAATAACAAATAAATGAGAAAAAAAAACTGATAATAAACACACAAGTGAAACCCAAAACTTCTTGGCAATGATGGGGTTTTGACTTATCAAGGAAAGTGCCATCTGATTTAGGTTCATTCCTACTCCAGAAAATATTTAAATACATAAAATTGTGTTTTAAAAGATGATATAACTGAATTTACCAGGACAATATCTGGTTTATAGAAAATGAGAATATATGGTAATTATTGATATTACTTTATGATTTTGATTGGGAAATATATTTGTAATATAAATCAGAAAGGATGTTTTTAGTACAAAATATAATCTGAACTAAGACAAGGTGTGGAGTTTTGCACAGGGCCACTTGTGATCATGAGGGGCTATATGCTGCAACATGTGGCATTAGCTGTAAAGGACAAATAGTCTTTTCACTTCCCCTAAAATATTCCTGGGATGACTTTCTTTTCATTGTATCTTGCCCTAGCCTTTGAAGTCAGACACATTTCATATAAATCCCAAATATAGTTAATTCTTTTGCCTAATTACATAACTTTTTCAAACTTCAAATTCCTTCTCCCATAAAATGAGTATTATTAATATCAGTATTACTGGGATGTTAAGGATAAATTAAATAATCTAAAAAAAAAAACTTGCCAAAGTTAATGGAGTGTAGTATTGCTTAACAATTATGATCTCCCTTCCTGCTTTTTGTTATATTCTGAATTTCAGTCAATTGAATGAATGTCATCCACATTATGGAGAGCAATTTGCAATCTACTTTACCTCAATCTCACTAATTTAAATGTGTCCTCATCCAAAAACACCCTCCAAACTGACACAAAAGTTTAACCATCACAGTTGATAATGTGAACTAATCTGAGCTAAGTGGAAATCTGAGAACTTTTCTGGCTAATCCTTTCCAGTGGTATACACATACACACACAGTGATCTTTACTCAGCTAAATATTTGAGAGGACTTTGTGAACGTGGACAACTATGGTCTGCTGAAACTCCCAATTCCATCTTCTCAGCTTAGAAAGATCCCTAGGGTCCTCCTCAGTTGTCATCTTATGATGCAAACAAGGTCATCTCATTTGTTTGTTTTTTCTCCCTTAAGCATTATTGCTCCTTCCTGCCTGTTTTCCAACATCTGAAAATGTCTTTCCTGTTTTGGTGAGTTCCCTAGTTACTTAAGGTAAAAAGCTAAATCTCCTCCTTGACACCATTTGAATAAAAGTAGTTCTCCTTGATATGATTTTCTATGTTAAGAGGATTATGTTGCTACAGATAGTTTTTAAAAAGCTGACCTGTTGATGGATTCAAAAAATATTAAAAAGTGAGACTTTCTGTTTGGGCACCACCCCCCGTATTTTCTTATAACAAAGAAAGAAATGTTGATTTCAGTAACCTCTTATTAGCTTATGACTTGGGCACCCAGTGACCCCAAATTGTTTGGAGAGACACAGTCTGTAAGGACCCAACCATCTGTGTGCACCAAGACAAAGGATTCTGATTCCGACTATGATAGTTATTTAATAGGGTTAGTCTGCACAAAGAGGGAAGAAAAGAGAGGGTAGGCCTGGTAACACCTTCCCAATAAAACTTCCAAAATTACCCATCCCCTTATCTGGGCTAGTGCCCTGACAAACAGGGCTGATCTGAAATGACCTAAAGCTGCTGAGGCCCAAAAGTTTGTCACAAATCTAAGGTACCTTACAGAGCAGAACAACAAGAAGGGGGTTAGACAATTTAGAGGACTGGGACAACATGAGGCTGTCATCATCAGTCTCCATCGTGTGGGCATGATATCAGGCACAGTGGCATGGTCTCTCAACCGTGTGTCTGTCTCAGGTATCTCTGCATATCTTTTCTCCACAGAATTCCTCCAAGTCCCTTTCCTAGAAGAACCAGAATGTAATTTGAACTGCAGAAAACAAGAGCTCCCACATCCACCTGAGTTCAGTTATATACTAAAAATGGCAGCTTATCACTTAGTCTCAAGTTTTCTATATATAGGATGGTACTTTAATGTGCTACTAGTTGTGAAAATACATAGTTCGCAAAATATTTCACAATCTTAGGATGATTGAAAAGACCTGAAGGTTGTTGAGCTTGGGTTAGACAGAGTCATTAAATATTCCAGGATTTACTATGTTCTCCTAGCAACCAGTATACACAAGTTTGCAAGAAAGCCTAACTTGTGGTCAGAAGTCAAGGCTTTGGAGCAATAGAAATCTGGGTCTTAACAAGTTGCCAAATCCTTGATTTCCTTTCTACAATACGAGATAATAGGAGTATCTTTCTCAGAGAATCAATTAGAATATAAAATGTGAACTATGTATTAAAATCATTGTACATGGATACTTTCAAAAAGGAGGTTGATTATACTTATTGCTGGTGAAAAGATAAAGTGATACAATCACCATGGAAAAAACTGGTGATTTCCTTATGAAGTTACATATAGAATTAACATGTGACCTAGTAGTTCCTCTCCTAGGTAAATGCTCAGAAGAATAGAAAACAGGTGTCCAAGAAGAAACTTGTATACAAATGTTGAAGGCAACATTATTCGAAAGGTAGTCAAAAGGTAGAAACAATCCAAGTGGCCATCAGCAGATTAATAGATATACAAAATATAGTATATATATATATAGTGGAATATTATTGTATCATAAAATTGAATGATTATTACATGAATGAACCTTGAAATCATTATACTAAATGAAGAAACTTACACATGTATTGTATGATTCTATTTATATAAAATGTCTAGAATAGGCAAATCCAGAGATAAAAATGGGCTAAAGGTTTCTAAGGAGGAGGAAGTAATAGTGAATAGGGAGTGAGGTTTGCTGGATATGGGATTAATTTGGAATGATGAAAATATTCTGGAATTAGATACTAATTAGATAGTAATGATTGTACAACACTGTGAAGATATTATATGTTATGGAATTATATAGTTTAATGGTTAAAGTGGTAAAATATTTTTTGTGTATTTTACCACCATAAGGTATAAAAGGAGGTTAACAAAAGTTTATATATAGTTTTCTGTCCTAAGATCTCATACATCTAAAGTCATATGTGTATATTCTATGGAACAGCAGACAGCCTTTGGCAAGCACATAGTGGAACATGTTATACTACTGCCCAAGCTTGGTTCTCTCAGTCAGTGACAGCCACTGGACATTTTTCTTTAATTGGTCATTAAATATCCTGTTCTCTGCTGGACCTGGGTGGCTCCCAAAGGGCACTATGCCAGGCAGAGAAATTGCAAGTAATCATGCATGTCAAAGCCTACTATTCTGAAAGGTATAAATGTCTGTCTTTATGTATCATCCAGCTTGTCTCCCTCATGGCATGCCAAGTAGGTTGTCAGCTCGCTCTTAGAGCTTCCTGGCTCCAATCTGCTTTTTGTTAGAGCTTAGTCCATCTGCTCCAACAAAAACTTTGGCTCTGCTATAGCCAAAGGAAGACCTTTCCATGTCTAGAAAATGTTGGCAAGACTCTATAAGCATCAGGAAGAAGGAATCCTAGGCCTTAGATATGAATGTGTGTTTGTACTAATTGAAAGGATATTTTCAGTACCATTATTTTGTAGGCATGATGTCAGTCATGATGGTGAATAACAGGAATAGCAACTATTTATTCACTCCATTTGCTCTTTCATTCATCAATCAAATATTTATGGAGTATTTACGCTTGCCCTTCATTCCAGGACTATAACAGGGAACAAAATAGACTCAATGTCTGTTTTTAGGAATCCCAGTGGAGGAAGGGATTCTTCTTCAGAAGGTAAAGGGAAAATTCTCCTAGTTTCAGTGATATTTAAATTAAGCATTGAAAGTTGAATTGAATTACCATGCTGATGATAAAGGGAGTGGGTGTATAGAAGCATGGAAAATGGGGAGAAGTTGAGTATTTAAAATCTTTATCTTTGCAGCCAACTTCTAAAAATGCTTTCTCTTGGTACTTTTGTTTACTATCTCATTCAGTTCTGTTTAACAACACTGTAGATTTTTTTATCACCTTCCTTTTCTAAAAGTTCAGAGATTCAGTAATTTGTTCATGATCTACTAGAAAATTACAGAGCAAAAATTGAACTCTAGATGTCTCTGAGGCCATATTTCATATTCTTTCTGTTATACAGATCTACTTACCTAGAAGGAAAATACACACTTATAATGACAGCTGATAATTCCTTCAAGGCATATATGTTTTGTATTAGAGAACAACCAGCTTAAACTGATGGGGATGGGGTGAAATGTTCTCAGCACAAGGTACAACACATACAAAGAAGCATAATGAAACTCAATCACTGTCTAGCAGGTTTAAGACCAGGAATTGTGCTTACCTAGCTTTGTGTTTTTCCATGGTATATGTGTATTTCTAAATTACTTCATAGGAATTGATATCTCTCCATTCTTACTAAATAGAAAGAACATGGTTTTCCTCATCCACTGTACCCCTTATCACCTGTGAATAGGATGTGGGCAGAAAGAATTCAAATTATTTTTCAACATGAATCCAGTCTGAACAGAACTCATGTGGAGTGTTAACATTCTGATCAGTCCATCCCACCTTGCTTATTTAATGGAATGCATAGTAGAGGGGACAAATAAAGAAAGTGTCTCAGAGGGAAAAAAAAAAAGTTGTGACAATTTCTAAGTAAATATAATAAATCGGGGGTTTATTTCACTATTTCAAAGGAAATACTATCATTTATGATTCTTATGACTTCTATACCCACTAAGATTCTTGTACTTATGCAGTTTAGATTCTTCTGGCAGAGAGTCTAAAGATTATTACTTGATCTGTCAAAATGGAGGGATGATTTTTTTCCTTCTTTGTGTGGGCATCTTACTTTAGACATTCAGTTCTTTTGCCTCCTGCTCACTCCTTATACTGGTGAAACAAAAAAGAAAAAAGATAAACAGAGTTTTAAAAAAAAAGTTGCATTAAGAAATTCAAATGGAGAGTAGTGACTTAAGTCACTGAAAATCATAATTATCACCCAGAGGAATTTCTAGGAAAACAAGCATGTATTTATATTTGAAGAATTATTACTTCTGTTTTCACAAAAGGCCTAAGTTATAATGAAAATTATATGTTTTCACAAAAATACTAATTATAATGACGATGCTAATAACAAATGACTACCACTGCTTGAACATCTACTCTGTGCCAGGTATTATAATAGTTTCTTTACAAAGTACTATCTTACTGACCCCTCAGATAGCACTGTGCTGTATTATTATTGTTATGTCAATCATTATTACTGTTATTTCCATGGTAGGGATGAAATTCAGAGGTTTGAACTTGTATGCACACAAAAAATCACATACTACTAAATGGCGGAGATGATTTCAAAATCAGTATTGTCTTAACTTCAAAACTCATACTCTTTTATGTCATATTATTTCAGAGCCATATATTTCAGAGATAATTAAAATTTTAAGGATGAGAAAAATAACCCTATATATTTGTTTAGCAGTTTATAATTTTATAATTGATTCAAATCTGTCCTCTCATATGACATACCACCTCATATATAGCAATCACAATATCATAATTACTATGATAAATATTTTCAGACATTTTAAAATAAAAATGAGATAGTTGCCATTTATAGTTAGTATTTAGAGATTCCTTACTAGGTGCTGGTGTTGAGCTAACTTGTTTACAAGCATGAACTTACAAAGAACTAGCATAGCAATGCAATATAATGAATACAAAAGCATGATTGGTGTCAGAGTCCTAGGTTGAAGTCCTGGCTCTACTACTTGTTATCTGTTTCAACTTGAGTAATTAGGTAATATTTATACCTTAGCTCTTCATTGTAAAATGTGTCAAATAAAATGTACTGACAAGTGATTTTGAACGTGAAATTAGATAACTCTAAAGTGCTTAGCCCATACTAAGTAATCTATAAATAGTAATTATTTCTGTTCAGCAGATGAGAAAACCAAACATCAGTGAGATTATCAGGAATAGAGAGCTTTTGCCCAAAATCTCAAAAGAAGTCATATATATATATATATATATATATATATATATGACTTCTTTTGAGATATGACTTCTTTTGAGATATATATATATATATATGTATATATATAGGTGGAGGTGGAATACATGTCTGCATTGCTCACACTTTCTCCTTTGAACTCCATATTCTACTTACTGTCAAGTAATAGTACATTCCTTAAATGTGTTTTTAGATGAGGCATTTTTAATGTGAATGGTCTCCCATTAATCAATCTGTTACACATTATGTATGATCAGTTTCCAATATACCCTCAATTTGTGCTTACAATCTCATACCTCTTGTCATTTGCACAACTTCTGCAGAGTTTCTCCTCATTTGCCTCATTGTGTGTGTGTTTATATAGTTTAGGATTCAATTTGAAGAACACCGTCTCCAGAAAGGATTCCAGGTGTACTTAGAGGTCCATCTCTGTATATGCAGAGCCCACTTCCATATTTACCCCCAAGTTTATATGATTGTTAAATGTATTTCTATATTTTTAGGTATAGTTATGAGATTGGAGTGCAAGATCATCATGTTTTATCCATCTCCTTATCAAAGCAAGGAGTCTGACATGTACTACATGCTCTCTCTCTATATATTTTTTTTTATATATATATAAATGTAATTTACATAGTTATATAGTATATGAATATAACATATATTTATATATTATATAAATGTAATATATAAGTATAATTTATATAATATATAAATATAATTTATATATTTAATATGAATGAATTCAATTAATTGTTCAGGAATATCCTAGCCAACATTACAGAATAGGTAGTGAAATGTTTCTTATTCATGCTAGACTGTTGAGTAAGTAAGTATTTTAAATACCTGGTGAAAATTAAGATCAAAAATAAAGTGAACTTCAAATATATTTCCCTCTATACATTCCTAACTCCCCTTCTTCCCCCAACCCCCCAGTGGCAATTTTCTAAATATAGGTTATAGTAATTTAGTTTCAAACAACTCATTTTCAGCATCTGACATGTTCATTAACCTCAGGTAGGGAAATTATTGTGGTGCATTAATTTTTCACCAGTGAAGACATTTGTCATCTGTGTAAGAATCATTAGTGCTTGCTACAAAGATGGAAATGACATACTATCTCTGCTGATTGAAGAACACAGTAGAATTTTAAGTAGTATCAGCTGGGTTCTCTAGAGCAGACTACACTGTGTACTTTTGTGGCCATCATTAGACAAGGCTCATATGGCATCAGTAAGAACCCACTTTGTAAAGAGAACAGAGAGCAATATATACCTGTTAGGAAATGAGTACCATAGTTAAGTTTAATTTTTTTTTCTTATCCATCTGCCATTTTACTGGCACCTTCATTGGCTCTAAAATGCCCTTGGCTTTTGGTGTTTCCCAAGGCTTGTCTCTAGTCTTCTACTCACTTTGTATTCTTTCCATTCTCATGGGTCACATGTTATCTATATGCTAATAACTTGCATCCCTATCTCTAGCCAGGCATCATTCCCAACACTCCACATCCTTAGGTACAGCTGTCCACTGTCTAGATAGATATACTAGAAGTAGCTCCAGTAACTCAAATTCAACAGGTCAAAACTTTTGCTCATTATCTTCCATTATCACTCAACTTAATGATCCTGTAACTGATGTGGGAAAGACCTTTCCTTTAGTCTCAAAATTTCACTCAGGAGTCAAAAGATGAGTCCATAGACAGTAGGTACATGCGTATCTAAAAAGGGTCCCTAGATATATCCTTTTCAGACCTACAAAAGGTACCTGAATTGATCTTAAGACTCTCACCTGATCACCTATTTCAGACTTTTTAAAAAGACTGGAAAATCAGTGGAGAGTCATTGAAGTAATAATCTGTTAGCCTAGGAAAGCATCCTAGTCAAGAGAGGTGGCTCCTAGATGAGAGGGGGAGGGAAAAGGAGGAGAAAGGAAGGGTCTACACAAGAGAATATTGTCATCTCATTTCTGAAATTAAATCATGCTGATCCAAGAAACTTTCTATTTCTTAGTCTGTCCACAGAGTCTGGCTAGAATTCTTTGGGGAGTTTTATGTATGTACCAGGGCTTGGGAACATATGGGAACACAGATGCTAATACTTACTCCTTGCTTCAGAATTATGAATATGGGAAACTGGCTAGAGTAACCTGTGAAGGTAGGTGAAGAAAAAGAGAGTGGGGCAGCCCTGACTTTCATTAGTTGTGTGGGAGCAAGAAATCATGAATTTCTTATGGGCTGCATATATGCACAACCGTGAAAGTTATTCTCGTCTGGACTTTCTTGTGGGTTTTATTTATAAGAGCAGAGCTTACTGGGTGGAACATCCCAGGAGTAGGGAACTGTAGAATGTTGCCACTGAGATAATGCACATATTTTGCCAGACATCCCCATTACCAATGTGGAGTAACTATGTGGGTTCTCTATAAGATCTTCCAGGTGAAACACACAGCTGTGTCACCTGAGAGCACCAAATACAAGCACCTGCCACCCGAGAGCGCTGACACCCAGATTACAACAGCACCATTCATGCCAGCTTGTTAGGTTTGGTGGATTGATGTGGGAGATGTCAAGTAGGAAAAATCGAAGGTGACTGTTGTTTTCTGCTAAGTATCTGGGTGGAAGGAAATGTCATTTGCTAACATGGGCTAAAAGAGAAGGCAATAGAGAGGCCAAGGTTGGAGGTGAATTTTAAAGGTCATCAACATAACATGGTGTTTCAAACTATGAATTTAAGTCAGGAAATACAGGAAAAGGAGTGAAAGAGTGATGTGTGTATGTTTTTGTGTATTTTGTGTAGGGTGCTTAAGTATTGATTTACTTTCTGATAAAATGATGAATGGATATATATTTTAGGATGTTATATTTAGTTTAGGTTATATGGCTCATTTGAAATTGCCTTGTAATCTTAGAAGCATTAAAAAATTTATTAATCTGAGTTTGACTCTGTGAAGGAGGAATGATAGATAAGGATATAGAGCTAAGTACAAATCAGTGAGAAATGTTGATGGGTCTCAAAGAGATCTTGAAAATTAAAAACTTTAAAAAAATCATGAAAGTAAATTTGCATGCTCCTTTTAGACTATTTAGAAAATCTACTGAGGAGAACAACTACCCAAATACTGCACAATTACATGTTGATTCATTTCCTCCCAGTAGTTTCTGTTATCTTTCTTTTCTCTTTTTTAAATTTTTATTTGTTTTGTGTAGAAGAATTGGGGTATATGCCAAATACAAGGAGTGAGAGGAGTCCCCAGAGACAGAACTGACAGCAGAACAGGCAAATGGACTGAAATAGACTGCTGAGAGGCGCAGCGGGCAGGGCAGGTCTGCTGCATCATGTGGGTCACCTCCGTGGCCGGGGATCCAACTCGAGCCACAGCAGCGATTGTGCTGAGACTGAATTCCTAGGCCACCAGGGAGGCTCTGTCTTTGTTATACAACTATGTGCATATAGAGCTATATTAATTGTTCATATGTAACAGAGAGATGACCTTTACTCTGCATTCAAAGGGACCACCTGAGCGGTACTGTATTGAGAAATTGGTTGGTAGTTGGCCTCTCACTCACTTGTGTGCATAGACCTCTGCATTCTTTTTAAAAACAAACAAAAAAAATTCCATTATAATAAAACTGTAATACCATATGCTTCCTTCAGAAATATCATGCATTAGATTTTTAAATTAAATTTACCAGCTTTCTACATAATCATCATCATCCTCATTTTCATTATCAATAATTATGATAAATATAGAAAATTATAAACAATTTCAGGAGAAAACCAATTAGTAGATACCAGAATTAATTGCTGCTGTTTTTATTACATGTTTTTATGTTTATCAGCTAATTTAATTTCATTTTTTCCCACCCCATCCCTTATGTCCCCTCCTCTATCCCTCTTACCTGGAGAAACCTCACTGTTTATTAGTGACCACCAGTTTTATTGGTATTTTGATATTTTGAATTGTCTACTATGTACACATTCAATATTTGTCTTTGTTATCTTGCTTTATTGCACACAATTCTCTCAAACTCCTTCCATTTTGTTGTTAATGATAAGATTTTGTCTTTCCTCATTGCTGAATAATATTCCATTTTTTTTTATACTACATTTTCTTAATCCAGTCATCATAGCTAAAAAATGGCAAGCTGGACCTCCCTGGTGATGCAATGGGTTAAGTCTCAGCACTATGAAACTATCTACAGCCACGGTAGCACAAATTTAATCCCTGGCTAGGAAGGTAATCTACATGGTGCAGCAGACCTCTCTTGTCTCACTGGCTGTTCCCCTCAACAGTGTATTTCAGTAGATCTGTCTGTTCTGCTCCTTACTCTGTCTCTGTTGAATCTTCTCCCCCACCCCGTACCTCTGACTTGTACCCCCATTCTTCTATGTAAAAATAAAGCAAATCTTTAATTAAAAAATACAAAATGGCAAAGTCGTTATTCACTCATTGAGCTTCTGACTCCAGTTCCCTTTGCCTTCAAGTACTAAATCTTACTTGGTAACCAGAATTTCAGAAAGCTGTTTAATTTAATCTGATCCATTCTAGTTTAATTCAGTATAATTTAATTCATGCTTGCAAGGCTAGTTTGTGCTTGGAATTGAAGTAGACACTGATGAATTAAATTGTAAAATTCATGTGTGAGCTTCCAGTTCTTAACATAGGTGTTCACACAGTAGTGCTCATTGAAGCCTGTTAAGATGAATACAGAATTGATAACTCTAGGTCTTATCTTCAAGGGACATCTCTTTTGTTCACGAGACATTGAGGAATTATAATGTGGGAAATGTTCTTAGAAATGGTAGAGCTGTGTAAATGGTGCTGGGCCTTGTAACTTGATTTTTCACTTACTGATAAATCAATAAATAGTTTTCTGTTTCAATGAGTGTTTATCATTGTTAGCATAACCTTTAAGAGCTCTGCTGTTTTCTATTTTAAAGGTGTTTTATCATTTATCTAATAAACATTTTATGATTAGACATTGAAGTTTCCAGTTGTAAGCAGTGAGCATCCTACTAGCTAAATCTTTGTGTCAATTCTTATTTCTGTAGTAATAATATTTAAAAAAAATATGCACTAGTCTAATCAAAGATCAATGAACTATTGCATAGAAAAATGACTTTTTGTCATTACAAATATTCAAATATTGTATGTTTATCACTTTTGAAATAGTATAAATACCTGCTGTACCTAAGTGAGGTAACAAGGTCACAGAAGGATTGTGGAGGGAAATGAGCCTGACAAAATGGACATGGGATCTAGAAAATGTGTAGAATTTAGACAAAGAATGCAGTAAAGCAATTGTCTCAACTGGAAAGAAGAAGACTGAATGTAGTTGCATATGATTGAAGTAGAGGGAAAAAAAAGGAGTTTGCACAGGTAAGCAGGACTTCATTCTGTTCCAAGCATTATTCCTATTTTTTTCTTATAACACTCTAATGAAATCATTATCTCATGTTTACTAAAGAGAAAACTGAGACTTGAAATGCTCAGTCATCTGTTGGCTCTGTGGGACAAACTCCTTACCTTCTGTTAGGCTGTTTCTCCATCATTAAAATGAGGATAATAATGCTTGACCTAAAAAGTAATGAAGAGGATAAATTCACAGAACCTGGCATATAAAAAACATTTTACAAAGGTTTTAAATCCAATAGCCAAGATTTTATTATATAGGTTCATTTTCTTATAGGATTGGATTAGGACAACTGAACCCATTATAGACCCTTCTCAAGCCTTGATTTTTAACCTCTCATTTTTACTTCTGTTTCTCTGAGGTACAGGGCCTGGGTCTAGGTTTCAGTTGCAGATAGCTCATATTTCATAAAAGCAGGGACTGAGGAAATAGCTGTCATCAATAGCTTAACATCAAGGAGCAATCTTAGTGTGAAGCTGTTGACTATTAGCTGAGAGCAAGATGAATACATAGGATGAACATCTGTAGGGGGTGGGGTGGGGAAGAGGGAAAGGAAGGAAAGAAATAGCCTAATTCTTAAGGAGGGTACCCAGCTTCCTCTGCAAATGATCTTTGCCTGCACTTAGCCCTTTTCTCCCCAGTCACTTTGTGTGCTACCTTTGCTCATTAGGACAAAGGTGACATCTTCTAAACTTTTGTAACTTGATTCTTGCACTCAGTAATCTTGACCTGAAAATGTTTTCAAGTTAGCAGTCTGTACATTTCCTGCTGAACCTGCTGTGCATCATTTTGTGCCAGAGTCACTGATTCTTTGGTATGAGTTGAAAGTATACTGGACATATGTCTTTGAGGTCAATCAGTTTGCTGTCAAGGCTTGAGCTTAAAGGACTTTGTTAAGAAATAGTCATTCTCTTTAGGTAGCTGCCAGGTATCAACAAAGCTGCCTTTGTCTATATGTAAATTACCCTTCCTAGGAAGGCATTTCCCACTTGGCCTGCATTCAGGACCACATCTCAAGAAACCATCAGGACCAACATACTTCTTTTCTGCCTGTCAGAATGAAATAGTAATGGTAGGCTCCATCAATCCTGATGCTGCCTTCTTGTGTGTGTGTGTGTGTGTGTGTGTATTTTCTTCCCCACAACCAAGGTCACTTTGTTTGAAGTTTACATTTGCTATGCAAATTGAAATAAAACCATAAAAAGAATTCTTGGCATTTGTTGCTCTGCTGATAGCATCTTATTTTTCAACATTTTGAGCAAGTGAGGAAGGAATATTTGAAAAATGTAAGGTGATAGAAGAGCTTGCCTGAAAATAACACTCATCTGCTTTAGGAAACACATCTACAAATCATAGTGGCTAATCAGTCAGTCGTTTTCTGGGCATTGAGTTCATTGGATTAATGGTCTTTTGGAACATTTAGGGGCATATGGTGATATCTGTGTTTGTGGTTTATCAGAACATTTATTTAAGGTATAAGTTAGGAAACAGCTTTTCCTCTTTAGGAGAGGAAGCCATGAGTGGGGAGAAATTAGAATGAAGCAATAGAAAATTTTTATTTCTTTGATATAGTATATTATGAGATAGGTCCCCTTTCCCTCAAATAATACAGATAAATGAAGAAGATATCAAAGATATCAAGAAAGTACTGAGATCATTCTTTCAAAATAAATGTTATAACACTTTAATGTGGATTCAAAATACTTGCATTTTTCGTCCCAGCTTTGCCCATTCTACTGTGCTTTCTCATCTGTTATACAGAGATAATGGCATGTGATTCATTTACCTCATGGGTTGGTAGGGTGTTTTATAGATCAAACAGGGACCCAAGAAAGCAAGAAAAGAAGCAGAACAAAAGGAGATATGAGATGGATTGGCCCTTCCTTTCTGATATTTATAACAACTCTGGAAGGATTTCCAAATGTTATGTGGAGATTAGACTTTTATCTTAGTCAAATTGTATATTCAAACCTAGAATAGAAGTACATAGCACATGGTGTACACTTGTTAAATGTTTTTTGAATTAATGCAGGAACAAACACCCTTATGCAATAGATGGAAGAACTGCAGCCCAGAGAGGAGATTGGACTTGTTCAAGGTCAAGCTATGCAGACTGGCTTAGTGGGAAGAACATTAACCCTAATTTTGCCTCTAATTTTCTCTAGCTTCAAATCAGTTCTGTGTTCTCTAATAGTTTCAGATAAGATTTGTTGAATGCTTTTGACATAACATACATTATGCTGTTTTTTGTAAGCTTTATGTAATTTTCCCCCAAACTTTGACGGTAGATAGCCAGCATAAAAAATGCTAACCATAAGTTCAGCAGTGTAACAAAGTTTAGTTCACACTGATGTCATAGGTGAGCAGTGTCAGGAAGTTCTAATGGATGATTCTTTGGGGGAAGAATCCAGTATTCTTATTTTTAGGATGCTCATCTCCTCAACCCATTGCCTGCAGGTCACTGTTGAAAGGGAAAAGAAAGCATAGATGATCAGTTGTGGAATTGTAAACCTGTAAGTGTGGTACATGTTATTTCCATCTACACACTTCTGGACAATAACTGTTACTTGTAACAACCTAACTAAAAGCTATACTTAACATATTTAGCCTTTCATAAAAAGAAAAAAAGTATACTGGTCAACATCTAGCCAGTACCTACCTTAGTGTTGTCACCATTTTGCAGATGAAAAAAACTTTTCTGGCGGCTTCCCTGAGATTCTATAATAAGTAAAGAAGTGAGGATATACAATCAAGGCATGATACCAGACTTCTGCTAATAATAGTGCTCTTGGTTTTATAGCTTTGTATACCATTGCTTCTCAAGATTGTTTTTGCTGAGAACAATTTCTACAATAGGAATCTTACATACAATCTCAGCATTGTAGAAGAGAGCTGTAGGATTTTGGAAGCACAGTAAAACCCTGGGAATATTCTCTGGGTACCTTCTCCTTTCCCATTCCCAGAAAGGGCCAGTGTGAAAAGCTTGGGGCAAAATTATTTTAATAGGTCCTTCCAGCTTTGTTCACATATTTCATCTCGATTTCCTGATATTCATAATGTGAGGCAGAAGGTTAAGGTCTTGAATGCATCTCATAACTGTTATCAAAGGTTTCTGCTTCAGGAGCCAGAGAAAAGCTGTGGAATTATAGCGGAAATCTTAGGGCTGCATGTGCTGAGCTTTAAGAACCCTTTCCCCACTATCCACCAACCATGCAAAAAGTTATCTAATTGTACAAGGCACACTCTGGAAACTTTCCCAGTGGAATAATAGATAAAGTAACCAAGAACTTTTTAATTTTGCAAAGTGCACTCTTCCTTATAATTTACTTAATATAGAAATTTAATGTTCTGCAGTTTACTGAACAAATAGCATTGGAAGTATTTTAGCGTTAGCTTGGGAGCTCGCCTTTGGTTGCCAGTTTGACTTTATTATTTGATTATCCAGATAAAGGCCAGCAGTAACAATATGCTCAGATTCAGAGGGGTTATCTCTTGGCCATTACCAATTCTAAATACAAGATTTAAATTCAAGGAGAAAAATCACACAAGAGCAATTTGCTGAATTTGCTCAAGTTAGTCCCTTAGGTAAGATGTCTGATTCTCTGGACCTGGTTTATGATGTTTATACTGTTCCAGAAACTTAGGGGTTGACAAATGCTGTGGCATGCTACTCATTTAAAAATAAAGAAGAAAGAAAGAAAGAAAAACAAAACCCTACTGAGGACCAAATATGTGAAATATGTGTCAAACACTGGACCATAAATCCTGCCTTTGGTTTCAAGGTTTGTACTAGCTTTAGGATACTTCTACCTCCAGAATACAATTTCTAGAGCAATTTCTGGTCAGCTTCGTAGAATCTTCTTATACCACCTGGCTCTGGCCTTAACAGTTGTTCTTTAACCTGAGCTTGCAACTAAGGACCAGCCAACATCCTTACTTCCCTGTCTGTGTAGGTTCTGAACCCAGCCTAAGCCATGGCCCAATAGTCTTATAGAGGATGTGGGGCAAAGACATAAACATAAATAAAATATAAGGAATGAATGATATTTGAGATGGGCAAGACTGAATAGATTTTTAAAGATGAAGAGAAAATAAGGATTTAGGTAGAACACAAGGTGAAAATGATTCTCTAGCAGAGTTGATATTTGAACTTGTACATTATAATTTTTTTTTGACATGCAAAGGTAGGGTGAAAGTGTGATCCTGGTAGAAGGAACATCATGAGCAAAGGTTTACCAGTTACAGACTCCAGATTCTTTGAAGAATATTTAATTATATCTCAATTTAGGCATCTTTAAATTTCTTTCTAACAGAACAGTTTGCTTTTTTTTTTTTTCTATATCTCCCCTACTCTTCTTAGCTTTTTAAAGACAATAAGATAGTTATGTTAGTATTCATTGGAGAAATTTGGTCACCCTGTAATTTGAGTAGCTAAACTTCAATAATTTGGGCAATTTAACTGATTCAGATTGAATGCCACACTGATAATTAACTTGTTCTTCCTCCTTTCCTTCACCCACAGGAGCCTGATGGATCATTAATGACACGATTAGAGAGAGAATGATCCCATTGTATTATTGGTGGTCAATAAATGCTAAATAATTGTTGAAATAGGACCCAGTGGAGACTGGCACTTTGCAGTACAAACAGAAACTCACAAAATGTGTCTATACTGATAATCAGGTTTTTCAATTCAGAGAAGGAAGAGATTATGCACCATTTCTCATCTCTGACATCCAATACATTTGTAGGAAAAAATCTAATTAATAATCCAATTCTAAATGAAAGTCTATACAATAGGGAAAGTGTTAAATATAGATGCTCCCATAGGGAATTCGCCCTCCTTCCTATTTGAGAACTGTAGCCGCCTAGAGGAGCAGGTGCAATATATAAGTCTGTGATGACCATTGCATTACTGGACACATAAGTGTTTTACCCAAAACACCTTTGAATCCTGCCCCAATGTGCTCCAAGAGCCAGATCCCAAACTGTTTATTGAAAATCCTATCTGCCAATCTGAGGGCTAACTTTTGCCAAATATGAATTATATGGTGTTAATGGCTTTGGACAGAGCCTTCTACTGCTTGCTGGCAAGGCAAGCAGTTTGATTCTGAAGAGTCCAAAATTTATATCTTAAAACATATTTTATTTGACAGTCTGAATCTAATGAATCTGAATTCATCTGTCTTCAAATCTCTACTGAAGAATATCAAACTTAAATAGAATAGCTTTTCACATTTTATGAAGTACATTTCCTATCAATGATCTTATCTAATCATAATGACTAAGGGCAGAGGGAACTTAAAATGTGTAGGTTCTTTGCATGTTGTCTGTTTAATCCCTGAGGGCTAGTGAGGTAGATTTTATATACATATATAATAGTTCATTTTTACATGTTTTTGTGCATTTTTCCATCTCAATTAAAATCCCCTTGGGTTTCCCATCACCAAATCACCCATGTGCCATCAACATGGTCCAGTGCATTTCCCTCCCCCAACTGTTTTTAACCCCATCCCCCACTCCACTGATATATAGCTGTTCATCATTATCATTATTTTCTCTCCTGTTACATTATATTACTTCTATGAGAGAAATCATCCAGTATTTTTCCTTTTCTTTCTGGTTTATTTCACTAAGCATGATCTTTTCCAATTCCATAAATATTGCTACAAAAGACATGTTTCTTTATTTTGGTTGCTGAGTAATATTCCATTGTGTATATGTACCACATCTTTTTAATCCAGTCATCCATTTTTGGACATTTGTGCTATTTCCATGTTTTTCCAATTGTGAATAAAGCAGCAATATACATGAGGGTGTAGGTATCTTTTTGAGTCAGTGTTTTTGTGTCTTTTGGTTAGATACCAAAAGAGTGGAATTGCTGGGTCATATGGAAGCTCCATGTTTAGCAGTTTGCGGAACCTCCAAACAGTTTTCCATAGTGGTTGTACTAGTTTGCATCCCACCAGCAGTGCAGGAGAGTTCCTTTTTCTCCACATCCTCGCCAACATTTGTTGTTAGTTGTTTGAAGATGTGCCATTCTCACTGGGGTGAGGTGGTATCTCATTGTGGTTTTAATTTGCATTTCCCTGATGAGAGTGATGTTGAACATTTTTTTCATATGCTTGTTGGCCATCTGCGTTTCCTCTTTGGAGAAGTTTCTTTTTTAGCTCTTCTGCCCATTTTTTGATGGGGTTGTTTATTTTTGTTGAGTTTCATCAGTTCTCTATATATTTTTGTGATCAGTCCTTTATTGCTAGTTTTGTGTGAGAAAATTTGTTCCCAATCATTGGATGTCTGTTTGTTTTTTGTAATGTATCTTTTTCTGTACAGAAGCTCTTTAACTTGCCGTCACTATTGCTGCATTGGGTGCTCTATCTTTAAAGATGTCGCTGAAGTGTATAATGTGTAGTGTTGGCCCATATTTGCTTCCAGGTATTTTATGGTTTCCATTCTTATGTCTAGGTCTTTAATCCACTTCAAGTTGATTTTTGTGACTGGAGTGAGGCAGTGATCTAGTTTCATTTTTTTGCATGTAGTGTCCCAGTTTTCCCAGTCCATTTGCTGAACAAACTTTCTTTGTTCCATTGTATCTTCTTTGCTCCTTTTTCAAAGATTAGTTGTCCATAAACCTGTGGGTTTATATATGGGTTTTCTGTTTGAATCCACTGGTCTGTATGTCTGTTCTTGTTCCAGTACCATGAAGTTTTGATTATTATGGCTTTGTAGTATAACTTGAAGTTTGGGATTGTAATGCCTCTATTCTCTTTCTTCCTAGTCATGAGAGTTTTGGATATTTGAGGTCTTTTATTGTGCCATATGAATCTCATCAATATTTTTTCTATTTTCTTTGAAGAATGTCATTGAAACTTTTATTGGGATGGCGTGAAATCTGCATATCACTTTTTGTAGGATGGACATTTTGAATGATGTTAATTCTCCCGATCCAAGAGCAGGGGATGTCTTTCCATTTCATGGTGTCTTCTTGAATTTTTTTTAACAGTGTTTTGTAATTTTCTTTATGTAAGTCTTTTACCTCTTTTGTTAGGTTGATTCCCAAGTATTTGATTCTTTTTGTTTTGATTGAAAAGGGGATGGGTTTTTTATTTCTGTTTCTTCTTGTGTATAAGAAGACCTGACTTTTTTTTTAAGATTTATTTATTTATGCATACAGAACTGGGGTACAGGCCAGAGGTGCAGGGTGGCGAGAGGATTCACTAGAGACAGAGTGGGGAGCAGAACAGGCTGACTGAGGAAGTAACACTGATGAGGGGAGCAGCGGGTGGGTCAGGAGAGGTCTCCTGCACCATGTGGGTCACCTCTGGGGCAGGAGTTGAACTCATGCTCAAGTGGTTTTAGCTTCTCAGTGCTGTGCTTTAACCCACTGCACCACAAGGGAGGGCCCAGAAGGCCTCTGATTTTTGTGTGTTGATTTTATATCCTGATACCTTGCTAAACTGGTTGATGATTTTGATTAGTTTCTCTGTGGAGTTTTTAGGGCTTTCCATGTAGATTAACATATCATCTGCAAATAAAGGACAGTTTTACCTCCTTTTTCCCTATTTGGATTCCTTGTATGCCTTTTTCCTGTCTTTTATTGCTCTGGCTAGAACTTCCAGTGTTATATTGAAGAGGAGTGGCAATAGTGGACACCCTTTTCTTGTTCCTGATGTCAGGGGAAAGGCTTTCAGCTTTTCTCTGTTGAGGATAATATTGGCTGTGAGTTTGTCATATATTGCTTTTATCATATTGAAGTATACTTCTAATTCCAAGGATTTCAAGGGCCTTAAACATAAATGGGTGTTGAACTTTGTCGAATGCCTTCTCCACATCTATTGATATGACTATGGTTTTTATTTTTCTCTTGGTTGATGTGGTGGGTTACATTAATTGATTTCCTGATGTTGAACCATCCTTGTGCTCCTGGGATGAAGCCCATTTGGTCATGGTGTATTATTCTTTTAATGTATTGTTGGATTCTGTTGGCTAAGATTTTGTTGAGGATATTTGCTTCGGTTTTCACTAGGAAGATTGGTCTGAAGTTTTCTTTTTTTATGTTTTCTTTGTTAGGTTTTGGTATTAGTGTGTTGTTGGCTTCACAGAAAGTATGTGGTAGTTTTCCTTCTTTTTTGATTTTTGGATGAATCTGTGTAGAGTAGGCACTAGTTCTTTTCTGAACGTTTGGTAAAATTCATTTGTAAATCCACCTGGTCATGGACTTTTATTTTTGGGGAGGGGTTTGATTACTTCTTCAATTTCCTTGCTTTTAATTGGCCTGTTTAGTTATTCTATTTCTTTTTATCTAGCTTTGGGTGGTTGTAGAGTTGTAGGAATTTGTCCATTTCTGCTAAATTGTCGAACTTGTTTGCATATGGTTGTTCATAGTATTCTCTGATTATTCTTTTGATTTCTGCTGCATCTGTTGTGATTTCTCCTCTTTCATTTATGCTTTCTCTTGTTTTATCTTTGTGAGCCTGCGTAGTGACCTGTTTATCTTGTTTATTTTTTCAAAGAACCAACTTTTGGTTTCATTGATTTTTTTGGAGTGTTTTTCTAACATCCATTTCATGTATTTCTGACTTGACTTTTATTATTTCCTGTCTTCTACTGGCTTTTGGGTTATTTTGTTGTTCTTTTTCCAGTTCTTTAAGGTGGGACTTGAGGTTTGTTAATCCTTGAGTTATTTCTTGTTTCTTTATGTGAGCCTGTATTGCTATATATTTTCCTCTTATAACTGCTTCTAATGTGTTCCATAAGTTTTGGAGACTTGTGTCGTCATTGTCATTCTTCTCCAGGTATATTTTAATTTCTTCTTTGATCTCCTCATTGATCCAACAGTCATCCAGTAGTGTGGGTTTCAGTCTCCATGTGGTAGGTGGGTTTCTTGTCTTCCTCATATGGTTTATTTCTAGTTTGATTCCTTCATGGTCAGAGAAAACAGTTGGTATGATTTCGATCTTAGTGTATCTGTTGGTATTTATCTTGTGCCCCAGTATGTGGTCAGTCCTAAAGAATGATCCATGTGGGTTTGAGAAAAATGTGTACTCAAATTTTCTGGGGTGCAGTATTCTATAGATGTTCACTAGACCCATGTTGTCCAGGTCCTTGTTCAGAGCTTTAGTGTCTTTACTTATTTTTTGTCTTGTTGATCTGTCCATTGTGGAGAATGGCATGTTTAAGTCTCCTACTATATATGTATTTTCTCTGATATATGTTTTCAGATGACAGTAGTTTCCTGATGTATTTTGGTGCTCCTTCATTTGGTGCATGCATGTTGATTGTTATGTCTTCTTGTTGTATTGTCCCCTTAATCACAATGTAATGACCTTCTGTGTCTCTTTTAACCTTTTTTAGTTTGAAGTCTATTTTATCTGATATAAGTATAGCTGTTCCTGCCTTCTTCTTTTGGTCCATTTGCTTGTAGCATTGTTTTCCACCCTTTTATTTTTAATCTGTTTTTTTCTTTTGCAGTTAGATGTGTTTCTTGCAGACAGCAGAACGTTGGGTTCTGTTTTGTTTTTTTTTTTATTAAAAAGTTTATTTTTACATCATTTTGCACATTTTTTTTTTCATCTCAATTGTAATCCCCACGGGTTTCCCATCACCAAATCACCCCTGTGCCACCACT
>NW_004567109.1:27061249-27133621 GCF_000260355.1 Condylura cristata | reverse complement strand
ATCTCCTTCTTCAAATTAGGGAAGTTCTCTTCTATTATCTCTGTGTGGGTTCTGTTTTTTAATCCATCCTGCAACTCTTTGTCTTTTTATTGATGAGTGTAAGCCACTTGCATTAAGAGATAATATTGATATACTGACACCTACATTTGCCATTTTAGTCCTTTTGTCTTTTTATTCCTTGTTTTGAACTGATCTTGCTCATTCTTCTGTTGTATTTGGTTTGAGGGCTTCTTGTAGTGTTTTTTTGGAGTGGGGGTTTAGTCATGAAAAAATTGTGGAGTTTCTGTTTGTCTGAGAATGTCCTTATTCTTTCTTCATAGAGGAAGGAGAGCTTTGCAGGATAGAGTATTCTTGGTTGGCATTTAATGCTTTGGAATTTGTTGAGTATGTCCCTCTACTCTTTTCTTTCCTGTAATGTTTTTTTCAGAGAAGTCTGATGTCAGCCTGATCGGTTTCCCTTTATAGGTTATTTGTCATTCTCATTCTCATTATCTTTTCCTTGTCTTGTATATTTGGTAGTTTTACTGTGATGTGTCTTGCTGTATTTCTCCTGTCGTCATGGTAGTTTGGAGTTTTCTTGCTTCTTGGATGTCTACTTTCATCTCCTTCTTCATATTAGTGGAGTTCTCTTATATTATCTCTGTGAGCTTTTTCCTCGATTCCTTGGCCTTTCTCTTCACTTTCTGGGATACCTATAACTCTGATATTTCCTTTCCTAATGGTGTCAGGTAGGTCTTGAAGTGTTCCTTCACTCCTTTTCCTTTTTATTTCTCTTTCTGTTTCAATTCTCTTTATTTCTGCGTCTTTGAGGGAGCTGATTCATTCTTCCATTTCATCTATTCTTTTTTCATTACTTTTCCCAGCATTCTTTATCTCCTCCAGTTGCCTTTTCATCTCCTGCATTTCTTCTATTTCTTTTTTTATGTTTCATTTTCTTTCTTCAGTTCGTTGATTGCTGGTCTCATATCATTTTTTTTTTCTTTTTCATTTCTTTCATTCATTTCCTTGTTTGCATTCTTCAATTCCTTGATGGCTTGCCTCATAGCATTTTTTTCCCTTCTCATCTTCTTTTTGTTTGTTTATCATGATGATTCTGAATGCTCTATCTGGTAGGCTGAGCAGTTATTCTATTTCTTTGGTGGTTTCTGCTGACTGATCTTTTTGTGGTGAATTTCCCCCCTGTGGACTTGCTTGAATATTTGTTTGTCTTCTTTTCCCTGTTGTGTATATTCTAATACTTTCTATTTGTTGAGACATGGTGTTGCTGTTATTGATAGGCATTCTTTCTGGATGTTTTTTCTGGGACGGCAGAGGGACTTCCAGACACTCAGTTGTGGAGGGCATTCTGAGCCTTATTTTGTTTCAGTATCTCCTGTTTTTCCAGCTCCCACTGTAGGGAATTATGTCTGTCATCTCTGTCAGTGATAATCAGGGGTCTCTTGTGGTGTTCAGCTTCTTCTGGTTACAAATTGAGTCCTTGTCTCTGGAAGGTGCCTGTTGATCTTTGTAGCCTTCTGATGTCCCAGGTTCCCTCTATGCTTGGATGCAGCCATTGGGGGTGGGGCTCATTAGAAGCTCATTAGAAGAGTGTTGCAGCTGGGCCTGTGGTTGAGCCAGTCACTGGTTTTGTTTATTTCCTGAGCACTGTGAGCCTTGCAAGGCAGTGCCTTACTGGCTCACAAGTCTTCCAGCCACTGCTGTCCGTAACACCTTGAGTCCTAATTCTGCATGTCCCCCAATTATGCAGGCTGCCAGTCCTCCCTAAAGACCTCCAGGGCTCTTTGTGCCCACCCAGCAGTTTCTCCCTGAGCAGTCTTTCCCTACTGCTTGGGGGAGTGTTAATGGGCCTGGTTTTGATTCAGTTTTTTTTTTCCCCCCTTTTATCTCAGAGGCTTTGTGAACTTGCTGCCCCACTTTAATGACTAATGGTGGGAACAGGCCTATGCTGTGAGGGCGGATGAGAGGGTTGCAAGCTTTGCAGCTGTCCCAGTCACCAGATTTTCTTCCCCACCTCCCAGGCTGTATGTGCCCACTTGTGCAGTCTTTTTCCACAGTTTGGGTTCTACTCACCTAGTCGAATGTGCAGGAAGCCTCTGTCTGTGGCAGTAGTGCCTAGGTCTCCCCAGATCAGAGCTGCAGGGTTCAACTTATCCTGTCTGAGGCATTTCCCAGCAGGGCACCTGGGAATTCCTGGGAGGGAGCCCCCCTATTGGAACTCCCCAATCGCAGATTCTCCCTCAGTTATCTTCTTTCTAGTGAGTCCACGGTGTTCTCATTTGGGTTGAAATTCGTAGCATGTAGGTCTATAGTCTGTTTAAAGTTCTATATGCCTATGTGGGCTTGTAGGGGTCTTTATTCTGCTGCCATCTTGCCTTCCCCCAGCTGAGCCGTCAGAGACTTTTCCTAGTGCCTGCGTGCTCCGGATGGGATCTGCAGTCTTTCCTCAGCCTGGGCTCCATTCAACGAGCTGAGCAGTCCTCCTTCACTTCCAGGTCTTTAGCAAGGGGCAAAGCAGCTCCTGCAGCCCACCACACTTCCTAGCACCCACACATTCCCAGGCACCAATTCTCTCTCAGTTATCTTTCTTCTAGTGAATCCAGGGTATTCTCATTTGGGTTGAAACTTGTAGCATGTAGGTCTATAGTTCATTTAAATTCCTATATGCCTGTGCGGGCTTGGACAGTGATTTCGGCTTCTTTACTCTGCTGGCATCTTCCTTTTTTTTCCCTAACTGAAAATTCTTAATGTACAAGTTTACCTAGAAAGGTAGATTTTTTAATCCTAATTCTACAGGTGAAAATTCAAAAGTACTGAGAAGCAATGTACTTCCTTAATAAGTAAGTGGGTCAACAACATCTTACTATCCTCATTTTATAGATGTGGTCATTTAGTGAACATTTACTCAGTACATACAATCTGCCAAGCAGTGCTTCAGGCACTGGATATAATCCTGACCTAAAGGGTTAAAGGATAGCACTGTGAGACTGTCGACAGCCATTGCAGCACCTTCTGATCCCCAGCCAGGTTGCTGACCCACATTGTGGTAGATGTCTCCTGTCCTGCCCACTGAGCAGTATATTTCAGTTAATCTGTCTGTTTTGTGCCTCACTCTGTCTCTGGTAAATTCTCTTATCCCCCTCACCTCGGGTCTGTATCTCAGTTCTTGTATACATAAATAAATAAATCTTTTTAAAAAAGAGAAAAAAGTGGAAATATGACTCTTCCTTTCAAGAAACTTGCATTCTAATGAAAGAAAACAATAAACACTTAAAAATGCTTAAGGCCTATAATATACAGAAAGTGATATTCTATTTTGGTTTTTAAAGGTCATGCTCTTTTTATTGCTCTCCTTCAAAGATGCTTAAGGAAAACACTAAAAGTTACATAGCCTTGTCCTTCTTAGAGAGCCATAATACATGCACACCAAAGAGTGAATTGGTACACAAAGACAGCTTTTTAATATGACATAAATCAGAATACCCTCTAAATGCTAGTAGGGTTCACAGCTGGGCTACCTTTAGATATGGTAGAATGACTTTATGGAGGATTGATCTTAATCCCAAGTTGTTTTGAATTTTTTTTTATTTCCTTTTTATTCATTCCTAAATTTATATTTTTTAAGATTTACCTGTTTCTTTAATCAGTGTTATCAGATATCACCACTTTATTCTGCAGAATTTTCATTTGTAAAACCAGTAGAATCAACCAAGTAATCAATTGGCTGTTATCTTTTGCTCCTTCCTTTGCTCCATCTTTTCATTTCCTATTATAGACAAGAGAATTAACATGTTGTCTCATTTAATTTATATCATGCCCCTGAGAGCAGATATTATATTTTGCTATTTACAGATGAGGAAATTAACGCAGAATTGTGATATGTGGCCATATTAATGAATATAGGAATCATCTTGCATCCTGGTCTAAAAGATTTCTGAGGCCCGCAGAATATTTAGTAATATTTAATAGATCTATAGTAAGACCTAGGAATCTGCCTATTAGTATAGTATTCCACATCTTTTGGAGGCAGTGATCTTTCGTGTAATACTTTTAGTTACTCTGAACTAGGTTGTGAAAACCTTGAATATGGGAATGGTATTCTGTTTATCTTCAAGTTGTTGAAGAACTCAAAACTTTTTATGATTATATATAGGCGTCAAAACTACTCTCTTCAATAAAAAAATAAAATATTTCAGTGACCTAGTTACTGTTATCTGGTATTTTCAACCCCTCTACTTGAGCTCATTATGTTACATGGGGTTAATAGCCTTTCTCTCTTTCCTGTACCTCCATCTCAGTTGTAGAGGAGGAAAAAAAAAAGAGAGAGAGAGAGAAAGTTCCCTTTCATTTTGAATGCCATCCATCATTCTATTTGTATGTTTCACATAGAGAATTGCCAGAAGGCTAGTCGTTGGAAAACCACAAGGATAGAGGGATGATCAAAGGGAACTTTGCCAAGTCTGCTCTTTTTGTTAAGTGCAGCGGTAGCCTTCAGGGCCACCTATGGGCACCCTCGTCTACAATTTGTCAACTGCTATCTAGAGCCACTCAAATTTCGAGCTATAAACTCAACACTTCTACCACTCCCCTTTATTCAAAGGGGTCTGTCATCTAATCTAGCCTTCCAGTGTGTAGGTGGGCTTTGTAATCTGTCTTGCCATAAGTCTGGTGTTTAGTGTGCTTGATTTTCCTACCTAAGTTTTAGTGATCATCCTGAGAAGCAGTCTGTGTAGATCTGACTGAACTGGCTGACGAATGTTATATCTAGGTCCCATTTTCCCTTTTGTATTTTGATCTATCATGAAGGAAGAATTCCATCCAACTTCCTTTGCTTCATTCTCAAGTTTCCTACCTTCTATTCCAAAATACTGTTTTGTATCTGTAATAACATTTAGCAATGTCTCAAATCCTGAAAGGGGAAGCCAACATACCTTTCAATTTTCATTTTCTTAATTTTTCAAAGAGGATCATAATATTGACCTATCTTACAGAACATTAGGATTAACTAATTAACATTGAATAGTACTTTGAAAATGTTAAATGCTATAGAAATGCTAAGTAGCATTATTAGATTTAGACTCTAAAGATAAATGAATCTCCAAACTTCATTTAAATGCTTTTATATCATGGAATGTTTTTTCTCTTTCAAAAGAATTTAAAGGAGGTGATGTAGCAACATTCCTGGTTCCAACAGGGAATGTGACAACAAGTATAAAATGTGGATGTCCAATTTCCTCACCCTTCCTTTCATTTCCTGTTCCTCCATAAGTTCACAGGTTCATTCAACAAGAATTTTTTGTTGTTATTGTTGCTTTATTGTTGACAAATACTAAGGAAGACACCACAGATTGTAGTCATGGTCTCTGATATGTGGGAGAGAACTGATACATATGTTCTCAAGTAAATGTAATATAAGACAGACTCAGTGATACTACAGAGATGCTGGGTGTGAACAGAGAACAATCACATTACAACTGGTGGACTGGAAACCCCAGAATACTTCATAGAGATGACATTAGTGGGGCAAGACTTGAAGGAGTTAATGAATTTCAATAGATACAGGAAACAGCATGAGGAAATTTCATCTGTGCATTTTTAGATAGGGCAATTATAGTTCAGAGAGTTTATATACCTTACCTGGGACCATAGCATAAGGCAATTTCTAAGTTAGGTTTAGAAGCTAACTTTCTTTTGTATTGTTATTGTATTGAGATTCTTTGCATTCTACTAACTGTATCTCATCCCTTAATAGTAAGACAATCTTACTAAATGCCTATTTCAGATAAATTGTAATGTATTTAGGATAGGGAATTGTGTCTGCACACTAAAATGTTCCAAGGGAATAGATCACTATATACAGCCTTAGATTACATGTAAAAGGTAAAAATCCTTGTAATACTGAGGGTGATAATAGGAGTGGGTGGGATCCACCTATCCTATCCACCTAGAAAATATTGGGAAGTAATTGAAAATAGAACTTGATAAGTAAGCACAATGCATTGAGAAGGGGTCTGAAAGTTAGAATAATGAAGGGTTTTTCTTTTTTCTTTATGTTGAGTGTAGAGCATGTGAAAATGACCAAGAAGAAGTGACTAGTGAGTACTTGAAGCTACAACTCTGATTGCTAATGAGTAGGCTATATGATCTGGGCATTATTAGCATAGAAGTGATATCAAATTCATAAAAATTATAACTCTGAAAAAGAGGCTAAAAGTTAAAAAGTAAGCATCCTTTGATAAAATAGTTCATGGCATATTAGTTTAATTCTTGACTTATACATGGAAAAACTGTTACTGAGAGAGAAGGAACTTGCTTAAAATTGTCTAATAAGTCAGTGACGGTAGCCCACCTCTCTACATTCCTACTCCATAGCTCCCTTTTCTTTCACTAATACTTATTTCAACCAATTTAGGTGTTATGCAGTAGAGGACTGTAGTTGCTCAAGTGAAATTGAAACTTGAAATAGAAGCCAAAATCATGAACAGGAAGAGAATATTGCCTTCCTTATTTTTAATCATTTTCTGCCCAGCACTTTGTAGGTTCATCTTGGAAGGCATGGCCTCTGGGGATCAGGTGACTGACTGCAGGTTCCCAGGTGATTACACATGTGCTCATTTCTCTCTCTAGTTCTTGCCTCCTCCAGTTCTTTTTTTTTTTTTCTTTCTGAGTGACTGTTTGCTGTGGGACATTTGGACTGTTGCTGGTGAATACTTGGCTTTTATTACCCCAATGTAAAACTTCCCACTTTTCCTCAGATGCCAGGAAGCCCTAGCTTGAATATATCCACTATATCCTCTGCCAAGAGGTTGCATGATATGCCCCCAACTCACCCTCACACACATCAATTCTGCCTCACCGATGGCAGAGAAATTAGAATTCAGTGTCAGCCACTGCTTATTAATGTCTATCTACCCTGAATCAGTGCTCAGTTTAATTTAAATAACTTACCCTACTATGATCAATATTTAGTATACCTACCTTAGAAATGAGAAAACTTAACTGCATATAAAATAAGGTATGACATAATTTTTGTGGAAAGAATAAGATCCTGCCAAAGGTGTCCATGTAACCTTGTAACCTGTGAGTGTTTCCTTACATGACAGAAGGTACTTTGCAGATGTAATTAACTATTTTAAGATTTGAATCCTTAAGTGGGTGCAAAATAGTCAGGAGGGTCCTTATAAGAGGTAGCTTGAGAGTTTAGTCAAAGGAGACATAATAAGAGTAGAGAGATTAGAGGACATGTCAAAGGTATTGTAGTTCCTTAAAGAAGGAAGCATAATCCACAAACCAAGAGTTGCATATGCTCCCTAGAAGCTAAAAAGGCACAATGACAAGTCTTCTAAGTCTCCAAAAGGCACATCATACTGCTAATGCCTGATTTTAGAACTTCTTACTTCCAAAAATGAAAGATAAAAATTTTATGCTGTTGTAAGCCACTCACTCTGTGGTAATTTGTTACAAAAGCTTTAGAAAACTAATATAATAAAGTCAGATCATAGGTAATATTTTCCAGTGATTTCAGTTCCAATGTTCAGTGTTCAAGTGAACAAGGCCTCTCTATATTCACAAAACAAGACTACCTTGCTTGACAATGTTGACTATTTTTGACTCTTCTTTTACTTCTAAGATAGTGATTGCTTCTTAATCTCTTCCTTTTTATCTGATCATTATCAGATATGGACTCTACCTTCTTTCACAGGCTCCTAAATATTTCTTTCCTTCCCCCATCTTTTTTTCCCCGTCCCTTCCCTTCTTTTATACCATACTTGGATCATCTCATTTACTCCTATAACTTCTACTTTTGGTTAATGATACCCCAAAGTGTTTCTTATCTAAACACTCGGTTGCCTATTCAAACCTATACTTGGAGAATTAAAATTTGAAACAGAAAACCTTCAACTACACCTATAGATAAGAGACCTATAATCTTAATGAAGCATGATAAGAATGACCTTTCAATAGGAAATGCTGAAGGTCAGAAGATAAGGGATTGACATGTTTTAATGCTGAAAGAAAAAATAATAAAAAGAAATAGAATTATATTCTGGTAAAAATATCCTTGGTAAATAAAGGCAAACAAAATCTGAGAAAAATTCCCCACAAAAAGTACCAAAGGAAGTTCTTCTAGCTAAAGAAAAATGAGCCAGAATGGTTTTCTGCAGTTTGAATGTAATGTTCCAAAGTGTTTTCTGCTTGAAATGTACTGAGTTTCTTGGGTTAGTGAATAAATGTCTTTGACAAATTCTCAAAATTTCTCTGAACTGTAGGAAATGCAGTAATAAAAAACAATAAAGAGGGTAAATGTATAAAGAAAAAGATACTGACTTTAAAATAATAGTAATAATGCTTTGGCAGGTAGAAGTGTAATATATTTTGTAATTTAGTGTAAAAGGTAGAGGGGATTAAATGAGATTAAACATGTATATAAAAGACTTTTGTATTTTATATACTTTTATAAAAGTTTAATAAGCAATGCAAGTTAAGATAGTTCATCGCATGCAAGTGATTTTCAGTAAGAGAGAAGAAAGTGATAATGAAAAAGGTTGTGTTCATCTGTCAAGAAAAAACTTAAAAGAAAAATTCCTTGAGATGACTTATGTATGAGATTCAACTTGATGATACTCCCCTTTCTCTTCCTTATACTCTTATGCCTTTGTGACCATTCATTCATTCATTCCTTTAGGCAATATTCATTGAGATTTTCACTATGTGCCACTCACTATGATAGACTCTGGATATATGGAGAAAGTGAGGCTAGTGTCAGAAATGTTCAGAAATGAGTAAGAAAAGTAGTCAGCAAAGGCTTCTGAGCAGAGGAAAAGTTAACTGGGGCTAAACATTAGAGATCTCTGCAACAAACATCTTGGTGGCTGTAATGCTGGAGAGATGGAGTAGTTGGTGTGATTTTTTTCCCCTTTGATTCTATATTGCCTAACATCATCCCTGTATGATAACTTTCTTAGGACTCGCTTTAGTTTAAAGAGATAAATTCAGCACTTTCTAATGCCCTCGAAATACGGACATTTGGAAAGTCCTCTGGCAGCTTAGGTGCCAAAAGGAAAAGAATAGTTGGTATATTTTCTTTCACTCTCTCCTAATAAAGTAATTAAAAGTGGCTCATATTTGTCAGATTACAAGTTGTGGGACAGGTGGCAGGAGTGAGTGTGAAGGGCTGTTGGAAAGTGACTCAGATTGCTGTTAGTGTTCTGGTCATCTGGCTGAACCCAGTGCTGCAGTGTGGGGGCTTAGCCCAGAATTTGAAACGAGTTTTTCTGTTCTTAAATTAACTCTGCAGTTAGCTTTTCTTTTTTTCCCAGTCATGATGGAACGGTTAAGAAGTTATTCTCTAATGATTATTGCTGTTAAAAAGAAGTTATTTTTGGGTCTATTTGGGTTAATTTACTTTTCTACAGGTATTACCCTTAAATTAACACATAATATTCAGAATATACAAAAGTTCAATATAAGAAAACTGAATTATTAAATAACATCACTTGTTTTATCTGATTATGGTTCACTGGGTTCTTAACCTGTGTTGGCACTTTGTTAGTTATTTGGGATATAAATATCATAAATTTTAGTTTGATTAATTGTACATTTATAGGCAAAGAAGACAAAGAATGCTCAATTAAATGCAATGACAAATATGATAATTCTTTATGAACAAAGTGCAAATGGACAGAAAGGGAGGACTAATTAATTCTCTAAAAGGAATCAGGGAAGGCTTTACTGATGGATGCCACCAGATATTGAAAGAAGTAGGAATGATGGTAGATAAAACCTAAAGATTTGGTGATGATTAAAATGTGGTACATACAATGTTGAATTATATTACCAAATACCAGAAATTGCTATATCAATGTTACATCAATAAAAATTAATTAGAAAAGAAAACAACTGTAGTAAGGTATGATTGGGATAAAATAAATAAGATTTTTAAAGTGTACAAATCAATGCTTTCACATCTGTGCACATTTGAAATTATTTCCCTCTCCGCCCTTCTCACCCCCACCTATCAATCTTTTTAAATCAGTGTAAGTTATTTGTTTTTAGTTAGTTATTATTATTATTATTTTCTTGTGTAGAAGAACTGGAATGTCAGTCAGGGGTGAAGGATTTACCAAGAGATAGAGTGGGGAACAGAACAGGCAGATTTATTGAAATATACTGCTAAGGGGTGAAGTGGGTGAGACAGGAAAGGTCTGCTGTGTCCTATGTGTGTCACCTCTTGGCTGGGAATCAAATTCAGGTCTTCACAATGATAGCTCTGAGATTTAACTCCTAGCCCAACAGGGAGGCCCTATTTTCTAGGTTGTATATTAAGGAATCAAATACTATATATCCTTTTTTGACTTCTTTCTCTCAGTATAATATTGTTGAGATTCATCAATATATAAACACAACATTTTATTCCTTTTATCTATTTTATTAATTTCTTCCATTATATAAACAATTTATCTTTTCACCTGTTGATAGGCATTTCAGAATTTAGACAACCTTTGGCCAAATAAGGCCCTTATGTATATTCACATACAAATTTTTATGCATATATATGCATTTATTTCTCTTGGGTAAATATATCGGTGGATAATGACTGTGTCATGTGAATGCTTGTTTATTATAGTGCCAAAATGGTTCTAAAATGGTTGTAATTTCCTTGTAAAGTATACTGTCCTTAACTGTCTGATCTTTATAGCCTTGAAAACCATTGTTTTGGCCTGTTTTCTAGTCTTTTTTTTTTTTTTTTTTTTGCATGAGTATAAAACTGTTTGCTGTTACTTCAGCTTAGACTAGAGCAGAAATTCTTTTTTCTCTTATTCACCACTCCCATGTAAGCAGTTTTGTTATCCTGATGTCAGAGATAAAGGAACTACCTTTTCAACCATGTGTTTGCATTCTTACTGTTTCTTTTCATTTGTTCATTTAATCACTCAGTATTTTAGTCGTTCCTATAACAGACATTGTAATTAGGAGCTGACAATAGGGTAGGGTAAAGAAAATTTTTTTTATTTAGGAGTATCACTTTGGTAACAGTAGAAGATTAATTTGAAGTAGGAGATAAGAGGCATGTTCACAAATCTGTAAGAGGAATGTTGAGAAGAGCTAGAGGCAGTGGCAACAGGATAGAAATAAGTGTTCAGATATATTTATACTCTCAGGAAGTAGTCCAGAGACTTATGGAACAACAGCTACTTATTATGCAGGGACTCAAAACTTGTGTTTTAATTAACTGGGCAACTTAGCAGTTGAATGGAGATGGATGATGTTTATGATTCATTCCTTCATTTATTTAGGCAGTCATTGGGAAAGGAGGGAGATAGACATTTAAAAACAGAAACTGCCACCACATAAAGTCAAATTTCTATTTATGATCTGCCTTACTAGGAATACTTATAGCTAAAGATTTCTTATTTTCTTTAGTCCATTACTACTAAAACACTAGGGCATAACCTAGAATCAGGAAGAGAAAATTCAGTATAAATATTGTGTATATGTATTGAGGAATGTTTGAGTATGAGAAAATATGCTGTTTGCCTCAGAGTTGAGGAAAGAGCTTCAGGAAGATAAAATAACTTAATATTATGCCTTTATATACAGGCACATAGAAGACAGCCTTATAGTTAGTAAGCTCTCAATGAATATTATTATGTGAAAAGGAGGAATTTGATACTAGGTCCCTATACCTTAAAAAGAGTGACACTGTTTTCAGTTATTTCACAAAGCAATCAGCCAAGCTCCTCTTTGAAAATGTGTTCTTTGTTTTCTTACATTTATCCAGTGGTTTGGGCACTTCCACATCTGGTATAGCCTTCCTATTATCAACACCTAGTTATTGGTGTTTACAGATGTGTAAGCAATCAATTGGTTTCAGTGATATGATTTTTTAAAAGGTTGAAATAATTAAGAGCTAGAAAGCAAAATACATTGTTTCTATATGAAAATCCCCATAAAATACAAGGCATATATGTAATTACAATATTAGGTGAAATTAACATCATTATAAAGTTCAATATTACATTATCATATATTAAGTTTACACGCACATACACATAAATATACATATACATACAGACAACAAATTGATTTCTAGACCCTCAGTTCTTTTCCATTTATATCTTTTTTTTTGTTTTTATTCCAATATCATACTGTGCAGAAAAATACAGATATCTTTTTGCCACACAACACAATTTTACCTAATATTTTGCATTAATATGACATGATTTACAGTTGATTAGTCAATATTAAATGCACTATTAAATATCATTTTCTGTAACATTGGAATATTGTTTTAACATTTCTAAGTTTGTAACTTTATTATTTGAACTTAGATTTCCCTATATTGCTTTTTTTTTTTAATGTTTTTGACTTTCCTCTTGTGTTTCAAATGATATTTTCTGGTCTACTTTTTCATAACCTAAAATATTTTTGGATTTTTTTTTCCACTCCCCTGTCCCTGGCACTGGGCTCTTTCCACCCCCAGAGTGCTGTAGATGGTGCCCCCGGGCAGGCCTGTGGCCCTCCAGGGAATGAACATTCTGCACTTTGGGGTGCCCACGGTGCAGTCGCCCTGGGGGGCAGTGCCCCTGGCCCTCACAGGTCTGCCTGGGGGGGGGCACGCCGCCCTTCCTCCTGAGAGCACCCGGTAGCACCACAGCGCCCAGGCGTGAGGAGGATGCTGAGAAGACCCCAGGGCAGATCTGCTGTGGGTGGGTGGGCTGGTTACAGGTGCTATTTTGGGAAGCGTATTTGGCTCTCTGGGGTGGCATAGTTTGCTGTCTGTGTCAGAGATCCTGGAACCCATAAACTGGAAGGAATTTTGTTTTGTTTGTTTTTTAATCTAAGCAGGTTTTTGGATTATCTTAATTCAGGGTTATACTTTTTTTTTTTAATTTTATAACAGTTTATTTTTACATCATTTTGTACATTTTTTTCCCCATCTCAATTGCAATCCCTGTGGGTTTCCCATCACCAAGTCACCTGTGTGCCATCACCATAATCCCATGCACTTCCCTCCCCCACCCCCTTGTTTTTGATCCCATTGCCCACTCCACCCCCGAAAAATGTCTCTGGTATATGCTTGTTCATTATTTTTGTTATTTTCTCGCCTGATCCGTTATACTCCTGCTATGAGTGAAACCATCCGGTATTTTTCTTTCTCTTTCTGGCTTATCTCACTAAGCATGATCTTTTCCAGCTCCATCCAAGTTGCTGCAAAAGACATGTGTTTCTCTTTTTTGGTTACTGAGTAATATTCCATTGTATATATGTAGCACATCTTTCTAATCCAGTCATCTACTTTTGGGCATTTGGGCTGCTTCCATGTTTTTCCAATTGTAACTAAAGCAGCAATAAACATGGGGGTGCAGGTATCTTTTTCAATCAGTGTTTTTGTGTCTTTTGGGTAGATACCTAGGAGTGGGATTGCTGGATCTTAGGGAAGCTCCATGTTTAGCAGTTGAGTATTTTTGGATTTTTAATTTAAGTTGTACTAAATTCATAGAATAGGTTGATAGAGCTGACGTATTACACTATTCAGTTTTACTCTCAAAAAACATGTTGTCTCAATTTTTTTGCTCATATTAGAATCTGGTTAACTTCTTTGTCCCTCACTTCTGTGATATGGTGAGATAATAAAACATCACTGTGTCTCAATTTACTCAGTGTGTTACAAAATACAGTGAGAATAACTGTGGTCATCATTTAGAATTTTTTTTAATTAACTGTAAAACTGTATGTGATAATTTTAGTAAATGTTAAATTTGGGGCTAAAAAATCACGCTTGCACTCACAACAGTCATATGAAGTCAGTACTATCTGAACTTTACATATAGAAATTGGAGTCTTAAAAAAACCTTTAGAAGTGATATATATAGTGGTTAATGAATAGTTTTGTAGTCTGGCTGCCTGGTTTAAATTCCATCTCTCCAACTGTTTCACTCTTTGATCTTGGATACATTCCATAGCCTCTCTTAGTATCAGGTTCCTAAATCAGAGTATAAATAATAATAATAGTAATTAAATTAAGTACTACAGAAGTGTTTTTTTTTTTGGAGATATTAAAAATAGTGCCTGATACATAGAAAGTAATAGTTAAATATAAGTCAACTTTAGCCTGTGCTTCCTCCTTTGAGGCCAGAAATTCTGTGATAGTGTTTGCTCTGTGCATTGCAGGATCACCTAATGGCTTAAAGGAATGCACACGATCAGCTTCTCTCTCCCCTTAATCAAATTCTGCTTATCCTTCAAAGTTTATTTTATGTAAATTGATTAAAGAAAGGCTTATATGATTTCATTGATCATGGTTGCAATTTAGATACCATTTTCTCATCAGTTAGAGCAAAGTCTGAACTGCAGACCTATGTGTCTTAATTCTTAACTTCCACATCTCATGTTTTAGAAAATCTAATTGTCTTTTCCACCAATACTGTTTTAGAGTAAACTACCTGTCATTGCATTGCTGCAAAAACCTCATTGTCTTTCTTCTTCTACTTACTCCTTGTTTATTGCTAAAAGAGTAGCCAGAGATGTCTTTTTCAACATAATTCTGATTGTGATATATATGCACTGAAAGTAACAAATACCTTTCCATTTTACTCAGAATACAAGGATATTAAAATAAGGTACACTAATAACCACCTATGTCCTCTGAGCTCATCTTTGCCCCTCTCTCTCCCTCTCTTACCCTCCCCTGCCACACTGATAATGTGCTCTTCCCTCAGTATTTCTGCTACCTTCCTATCTGTTCCCTCTGTCTGGTATATGCTTTCCTTAGATACATATTTGGCAATCCTATTTCAATTTTTGCTGAAAAAACAACTTTGTAATGACGATTTCATTGACCTCTGTTTTTAATAAAGGAAACTGTTCCCATCTTAGTCAGCATACTCATTTCTTGTTCTTTCTGCATTTTATAGTATTTACCTTTTTGTCTGTTTGTCTATTTTGTTCACCTAAATAGTACATGATATATGTAGATCCTTAGTATTTAATATGGAAGTAGTGGTGCATTTGTTTTCATAAAAGAATGAGATTACTGGGTATAGTAGTCACTTAGCTATCATCTAATACAACCCTTTCATCTTCCAGAAATGTTCAGTGGCCATGTAATTTTATTTCTTGCTTATTTATGTGTACCACTTCTGGAAAGAATATAAGATACTAACATTACAAATGATGAATGAAATAACAAAAAACTTTATGATGACATAGTAGTACCATTTACATATGTATAGTAATATAAACCAATGTTATCTCAGCAGAGAAAAAAGAAAAGAAACAAGGGTAAAATAATGAAAGCTAAGCAATGAAGGTAAGAGTAAACTTAAAATTGAACCACGATTGCTATCAACAAGGCAAAGAGGAGAGAGTACGTTGAATTAGGTATTTTTTTGTTAAAGCCTGTCCTGGAGATCATCAGTGTCATAATTGTCAAAGGTGTTTAATTAATACAGTTATTGCCCATTCTAGTTTGAAAGGTTACCTGTACCTAAGGAATTCTGAGTGTAATAAGCATCATAATAGTTGAAAAGACTTTCTTATAGCAATTAGGTTAGTTTTTGCAAGTGATGTAACTAACCAAAGGTCACACAAAATGTTGAACCAGGGTTTGTTTCTAACTTTCGAGCCTTTTAATTTTTTCTGCTATTTTCAGGTTGATCATCAGTCTAGTATCACAGTCAGTTTATAGTGGTGATCAGATTGAATTGATTAATAACAGAATCACCAAGTAGACTGAGCTTGTATCCTAGTTGAGAATAAGGGTATTGGGTAGTGTGCTTAGGGGCAGAGACAGTTTCTGGAGGAGCCTTTGGAAAAGTGACAGAATTGCCATATGTGGCAATTTTCCACTTGTCACTAGAGAAATCATTATAAGATGACCAGGTTCAAGAGTACATGAGTCTCTTTCCAGAGAAATTCTTTCTCAGTCTTATCTAGTACAGTGTATTTTCATGTAACAAAATTATGGATTTGGAGGCTAGCCCAAGAAAATCTAGCAACATTTGAGGCAATGCATATAGTAGATGGAACAGAGAATCTGAGTTCATCATACTCACTTCTTAGTGATCTTAACTGTCTTAGTCACCACTTTCTCATCTGAAAAATGGGACAAATAGAATAAAGGGTTATGACAATAAAAATTGTGATAGGATCCTGACAAGATAATTAGATTTTGTGAGCGCAGAGATAACATGGTCTCAAAACAATTCAAATTGTTTCAAATCAGGAAAAAAAAAAAAAAACACACCAAAATATTGGGATTTCAGATGAATAGTACCTTGCTTATGATGCCCATAAATTTTTCTGTATCCTTATATATCCTTATAGAAGAAATTTTCATAGCCTAGAAGAGACAACCTTATGAATCATGGGATCTCAAATTCACAATTAAATAGGAGTAGTGATCTGATCCAAGCTGACCCAGTCATATGTTCTCTCTGGAAATTAAAGAATTCATTGACTGTGAGAAGCAACTAGAACATCTAATGGATTTGGGTGTCAGACCACTATTTTGTAGAGGCTATGCTGTCTACATGCAAGTAATTGAGTAGAAGAGTCTATTAAAGAGAGGAAAATGAAACACATAGCTGAGGTGAGAGACAATATGATAAAAAGAAAAAAAAGACAGAAGCTGACTATTTGTCAACAACCATGACTTCCATGTTTTAGAAATTGATACCTTTAACGTTTTGCATGAGCTCCCACCTTCCCCAAGAAGCTTGAGTGGGCTTCTGTTGTTTTGCAAATCAATAATCCTTAAACTCTTATTGTAAATGTATTATCTTAAAAACACCACCCCCCTTGGACAAATGAAATCAAAAGAATTTCCCTGGATTTATTGGAACTAGAAATTCTGTAGCTATAGGATCTTTGCTCAGTAATTGAATGGATTCATTCTTATTTTTAAAAATCCTCTTAAGTATATGAAACATTTCATATGTTATCGTAATCCATTTGAGCTGCCATAACGAAATACCATAGATTGTCTGGCAGATAAACAGCCATTTATAAATAAACAGATATTTATTTCTCACAGTTCTGGAGATAGGGAAGTTGAAGATGAACAGATTCAGTGTGTGGTTAGGACATTCCTTCTCATAGATGATGGTCTTATTACAGAAGACAGATTGGGACAAGAGTTTTATTTTGGACTTCTTTTATAAAAATACAAATCCCACTACCATCTTGCAAAGGCCTCTCACCTAATTCCATAAATGTTGGGATTAAGATTTCAACATAGGGCCCTCCCTGGTGGCTCAGTGAGTTAAAGCAAAGCACTAAGACCCTAAAGCCACCTCAGCATGAGTTTGATTCTTGCCCTGGAGGTGATCTACATGGCCTGGCAGACCTCTCCTGACCTGCCTGCTGCTCCCCTCAGCAATATATTTTGTCAGACAGCTTGTTCTGTTCCCCACTCTGTCTCTAGTGAATCCTCTCACTGCCCCTGCACCTCTGGCTTGTACCCCAGTTCTATATGCATAAATAAATCTTTAAAAAAAAAGATTTCAACATATGGGGCCTCCCTGATGGCTCAAGGGTTGAAGTTATGTGTAGCCATTGTAGCATGAATTCAATCCTGGGCTAGGGAGCTAACCCACATGGCACAGCAGACCTCTCTTGTCTTGCCTGCTGTGTCCCTCAGTAATCAATCTGCCTGTTTATTCCCCACCCTGTTTCTGATGAATCCTCTCCCCCTCCCCACCACACTTCTTACCTTTCCCCCCAGCTTTTGTGTGCATAAATGAATAAGTCATTTTTTAAAAATTTTTAACATATGAAATGTGGAGGCTGTGGGGGTAAAATCATTGAACATCTGGGGGACGGAAGACCCTTGCTGATCTGGGTAAGGTGGGGCCATAAGGTGACTCCTAAACTTAGGTTACTGCTGTGCCATAATAATAATAAATTTCTGAGATCTGTGGTGAAAATATCAACAACATACTGAGTAAATGTTGATCATACACTTATCTCCTTTAATGACATCATTTGTGTTTGGTTTCTTTTTAAGAAACAGTCACATCTCCTATAATGTGTCTATCTTATTACTCATTTGTCTGAATTAAAGAGAAGCTTAAAACAGATCCTGTATAATAGCAAATGTCAAAATGAAATAATTTTATTAATTATAGTCTACAAGCTGAGATGCTAGTCACACACCTTTGTGTTCATGCACCATTTCTAATGAAAATAACTTTGGTTATTCAACCTTTTTGTCCTCAGTTTCCAATTCTGTAAAATGAAGATGGTGGTACCTATTTTATGACTTTTTGAGAATTAAATTAGTTAATATCTGTAAAACACTTAGAACAGTGCTAACACATAGATGGTGCTGAATAAATGTCAGAAAAAATAGTAAATGTAGAACAGATTAGTAAAATTTTATAAGTACAGTAAGAAATTATACATATTTGTTAACATTATATATGAGGTCATAGATGGTTATAATAGTTCATAGTAGGACCTAATTCTATGATATGCTGGCTTCTGAGTAAAGTCCATTGTTAAAAAAAAATTCTAAGAATATAATAAGAATATTTTTAGTAATAATTACATCTAACATTTGTAAGTTGCTTTATAGTGTGAAAAGTGCCATTATATATAATACTTATTTTAATTTTCATGTTCAGTAACCTTACTGATTAAGCTTTGCCCATATTCTGCAGACATTGAGAGTGAGGTTCATTAAGAGGAAGGAAAACAGAGTCATTTTAGAAAGACTGCAGCTTAAAGAATTAAAGTTGACATAAGTACTTGTTACTGTTCAAGCCAAAATTCCATATAGAAGAAAATTCTTGAACTCTAGTCTGAGCTGTTTGACTAGAAAGTCTGTGGGAATTTATCACTTGGCGCACCTGTGACATGGTAGCTGAAGAAGAGAGATCTCTGGAAAGATCCAGAGGTTACCTGGTTGTAAATGTATCACTTCCTAGCTCTGCATAAAATACAGGTAGGTGCTGGAACTTGAAAAAGAGGCAAAAACAAACAAACCATAAAGTATAAGCTTTGTACTTTGCTTATCACACTTTGAAGCACTTTATTTTTATCAAATAGTTCATTCTGAAGAATCCTACATTCTATCTGCCACTTATATGATGTTATTTATGTAAGTCACATCCCCCCTTGGGAACCTCAGTTTTTGCTAATGTAAAATGAAGGAATCAAACTAACAGTTACTAAATTTCCCTCCAACTCTGGGAGTCTTATACCACTTATGTTTCAAGAGTTTCTCCCAAAATATAAAATCTAGATATTTCAAAACTGTTAAGACATGTGTCAAAAGTGATGATATTTTTTAAAGTAAAAAAGTGCTTGTGATGGAAAGGCAAGAAAAAACATCATTGTTCTTCAGTTCCTAGATTTCTTTCTTTTACAGATGTCAATACAAAGTTAAGTGCTACAATAATTATAGTGTAGATTTTCTCATAATTATTACTCCTCAGTTGACTTGCTTCACAAAGAAAGGGAAAAGGGGGGAGGAAAAAAAGAGGAAGATTCAGATTGAAATGAGGAAATAACTGCCTTCTCTTGAATAGAAATCAGCAGCCAGGAATAATTCAAAAGCTCCTAAAATGATGCTATGTATTGGATATAGATTAGCAAAAAAATTATGCTGTGTATTGAGGGATATAGATTAGCAAACATCTTCTTCATAGTGGATATTGATATGACCTCTAAGGACCTTTCATTTCTTATTAAATTAGTAAACATTATCTGAGCACATATTTATATACTACAAATCAACAAGACATGCCATTGTCCTCAAGATGTTCACAATCTAGTCAGAGAAAGAAATTACGCTCAGATAAGCCATAGTGATTATAGCTATTAGGGAGGCAAGTACATGCAATATAAGCATTAGTAGGAGTCTCTCACCACAGCTTGGGGCCTGAAAATACTTCTGGAGTATTAAATAAGTAAAGCATCCAGACTTTAACAATTTTTTTTATTAAATTAAATATTTTCTTACATTATTGTAGTCCCCATAGTTTTCCCACCACCATACCACATATGAACGACCACCATATTCTCTTATGTTCATTCCTCCCCTGTTTTACTCCTCCTCTTGTCCCCTCCTTTGTTGTATGCTCCAGTTCTATGGTCAGCTTGCTAGTTTTGACTTTATCTTGACCTTTTGTTTGGCTTATCTATATTCCCCATAGAGTATTATTTTTCCTTCTGACTTTTTTCACTGAGCATAATCACTTCCATGTTGCTGTAAATGACATGAATTTATCATTTTGATTACTGAGTAGTATTCCATTGTGTATATATACCACATTATCTTCTTGATCCAGTCATCATTGAGGCATTTAGGTTGTTTCCATATATAAACTATTGTAAGTAGTATTGCAATAAAGACAGAAGAGCAGGTTTCCTTTCAAGTTAATGTTTTTGTGTCCTTTGGGTAGATTCCTAGGAGTGGAACTGCTTGGTGGTATGGTAAATCCATTTTCAGTCATTTGAGGGTCCTCCCCACAGCTTTCCATAGTGGTTGGACCAGTTTGCATTCTCACTAGCAGTGTAAGCCCTTTTTTTCCCCCACATCCTCACCAGCATTTGTTGTCAATTTTGTTTTTCATATCCTGTTGGGCATTTGCATTTCCTTTTTGGAGAAGCTTTTTGTTGTTGTTGTTGTTAGCTCTTCTGCCCATTTTTTGGCCAGGTTGTTTATTTTGTTTTTGTTGAGTTGTATAAATGTTTTGTAGATCTATGATATAAGTTCCTTTTCAATTGAATGGAGTGTAAGTGTTTTTTCCCAATCTGTAGGGTGAAACAGACTTCTGAGAAAATCCAACATATATTCATGATTTAAAAAAATGAAAACAAAACATCAACACCTTTCAACAAACTAGAACCAGGGATTTCCTAGGGATTTAGGGATTTCCTCAATTTATAACAAGCAAATTTCCTCAATTTATAACTAGGGATCTAGGGATTTCCTCAATTTATAACAAGCATCTACAAAAAAACCCAACAGCTAACATCTTACTTAAGGGTTAGAAACCAGATGACTTCCCCCTAAAAAAGGAGCAAGAGAAGGCTATCTCTGTCACCACACCTAGTCAGCATTGTGCATATTGAAAGACCTACTTAGTGTGATAAGACAAAAAAAAACTAATAAAAATTATACCATTTGGAAAGGAAGATAAAAGCAAATTGTCTGTTACAGTAAGTGAATAAAATGTTTTTATTGCCATATGAAATAAGTAATAACAAATGTAACTAACTTCAAATATTGCCTTACTGTTTACAATGTATTTGCATTGGTACTATCTTACTTGAGTCATTGAGTTAACAGATATTTCTTTTTCTTTCCTGAGGGAGGGTGGTAGCTAATTTAATCCCTATTTTGCAGATGAGCAGTAATGGTTAGAAGTAAAAGCTTTGGGATTAGCTCTTATTTTGAGTTCCAATCTGCCACAAGCTTAAATAATTATGTTACTGAACTTGTTTCCAGTTTATAAAAGAGGGACAGTATGACCCCATTCTGAAATTTTGTTTCAGGCAATAATTATGTTTCAATTCAGACATCTTGCACACTAGTTTTATGATTTTAGTGAAGGTACTTAAAATCTGAGTGTCTGTTTCCTCAGATGTGATAATCATATAATCATAGGGCCTATTTCATATGTTTTATTTTTTAAGGGTTAAACTTGAAAATATGTATAAAGCACTTGTCATGCTAAGCATTTAGTAAATGGCAATAGTCATTATTATTATTTAATCCTAGGATGCTGTTTGATAAGTAGTCAAACAGGGGCCTGGCTGAAGGGTCATGGGCAGGAATTGAAGAACATACTCACAATTAGCTAAATTTCAGATGCCCATGACTTTCTGACAAAGGCAAAAAAGATGGAAAGTTTTGAACCTTGGAGGAAAATGAGTCAGAAAGTTTCTATTGGTGCTATGTTCTAGGCCAGTCTTCAGGAAGATAAAACTTCCGTGTCAGGAAACCATGAACAATTTAGGACCCTAATAATACATTCTTGCTTAAAAATTCCCAGGAAATTCTGTCCTCTTCCTTTACCAAGGCTGCCTGTCCTAGAAAGGAAGAGAGAGAAGGATAAGTCAGGTACACCCCAGTATCCAGGGCCATTGGGAGGTAATGCCAAAACCTGCTGCTGTTCAGGGAATAGGATACAGTCCCGATTTAGCATGATCACTGCAGAAGGTCCTTGGAGTCTGGCCAGCCTGCATCCTTCCTGGGGTTCTTATTTTGCAATCTGTTTGCAAATAGAAGGAATGCTGCCAATTTGACTAGGGCATAGAATCCAGCAGAAATGATGATAGTAATAACTTTGCAGTGGCAAGGCACTAATGCCACCAGGAAGCCTGAGGTGGGAGGGGAGAACTCTGTTGCTTTGAATAACAAATGCTGGCCCTAATGGCCTCAGAGTAATGGGACTTTCAGCCCATTCTCCTCCTGGGCCAGCATCTGCTCCTTAGATTGAAAGAAAGGTTTCCTGTTCTCTTCCAGAAATAAATACCCTTTTGTTTGGTCTAAGCAAACTTGTCTCTGGCCTAGGTCAACCTCTTCTGACAGTACAAGCAAGAGGTAGAGATGGATAGCCCCTCAAAGGAATTTACAGAAATCTGAATTTGCCAGGTCTGTGTGTTGCTGCTTGAAGAGGGCTGGCTCAGGCTACCAGGTTAGGCTGGCAAATTCAAAAGCAGACGGTCCTGCCTACACAGCAGCCTCCTGGCCGGAAGTTGGGGGTGGATCCAGATGGGAATCATATGTCTGTGCCATGTGTGTTTGCATTGGAGGGGAAAGTATCTTGTGGCTGACAACTTTCTTAGGGCTCTGTGCAGAACTCACAGCATGAGGAGTGAGGAAGTTGTTGGGATGATTCTGTGTCCTGAATTTTATGAAACCCTAACAGTCACAGGATTTGGGTACTTAGTTCAACTTGGCCTTGTCTTCTCATTGGACGCAAATGTAAGAAACCTTGATATCTTCAAAAAGCCACTTTTCTTGTCCCTGCACATCTTATCGGGGATGTATGCAATCCCACTATCTCCTGCTTTTTCAGTTCCCACCCTTTATTAGGATTCAGATTCAGTGAGTGTTTAAGCACCTATTAAATGCTGGAAGCCATGTGCTACATGAAATAGTTGTTATCTCCATGTTACAGATGAAGAAACTAAGATAGTAGCATAGCTGCTAAGATGGCAGAATCAAGTTTCTCTGTTCCAGTCTGTCATCCTGTGCTTAACCTCTCCAGCTTCATCCCTTCCTACTTTGCCAGCATATTCTATAGTCTGGCCATACTGAACTGCTCTTAATTTCTTAAGTACTTTTTCTTTGTCTGTTGCCATGACTTTTCTATTTGTTTTAAATTCTTTCTCTCTGATTCTTCTTCACACCCTGCTTCCTGCACCTAGTCTTTTTTTCCCCAATAAAGTCTGTTCCTCCCCAATCTCCACATAGCTATCACTGACTTCTGGGCTCTTGAGTCTGATATATAAGTATGAATTCAATAAATGTTATAAACCACATGAATGAAGCCAGATTCTTGTCCAAATATGAAACAATGGAATAGAAAATATGGATCAGTCAAAAATGAGAAAAGTCAAAGGATAGAAGTCAGAATCTGGAGAAAGTGAGTTAAAGGGATGAGCTGACTTGGGTTTTTTGCAGAATGCCTTTGACCTTGTATGTAGGTAGGGGAAGAAACATTACAAATGCTGAACAGTCTCAATATTTAAGGCAAGATATTGGCTCTTTTCACCCTAAGTTCAGATCTAATGTTAAGCTGATTGTCATACTTGGTTAAGAGGTCCTATCATCTTCAGCAAAAGCATGACATTTTTTTTTCTTGAGCCTTCACAGTATAGGTGACATTGACTGAGCTTGATGCTGACAGTGTTGATGTACAAGAGCTTCTGCCTTAACTAAGATCATCTCCAAAAGACTTATTCCTTCATTTTTCTGGCAGCAAGGTGCCTATTTTTCCACTTTGATAAGCCCAGAAAATTCAACTCAATTTCTCTGAGGGTTTTATCCTCCTATCTGCCCACTACAGGCAACTCATAAGGCCATGACCTTTTCCTAGGGGAAGTTGTTATATAAGAATATTTTAAAATCTCACAGGTTCATGCTGTCAGACTATTAGAGACCTTAGAAATCATATAGACATACTGTACCAATGAGAATGAGGTCACACACACAAAGTTGCATTTAAATAAATAGGGGACCTTGATTCTTTGTGTGAGACTTTCAAGATCCCACAGCCATTGCCAATAAATTTCACAGGGGGAAGAGGGGAAAGGACCTGCTTAACTATGCAATTCAAGTTACCAAAAACATGGCTGGTGTTAGACCTAGGTTTGAATCCTGGTTCTGTTTCTATAAACTTTATGTCCTTAGGGATGCAACCTGATTTTTACTCTTTTCTTTCTTTTTTTTTTTTTTAAAATAATAGTTTATTTTTACATCATTTTGTACTTTTTTTTTTTTCATCTCAGTTGTAATCTCCGTGGGTTTCCCATCATGGAGTCACCCGTGTTACTCTTAAAAATGGCAACATTAAAAATGGCAACATTCTTAAAATGGCAACATTGACATTTACAGATTTTTTTCTTAAGGAATGCTATGAGAGAAAATGCCTAATAATGGACATTTACTACAGTGTCTTGCTGTAGATGGCAATTTTATTCAGTTATTTCAGTGAAATTGAGATAATTGAAACATTTTTGATGGTCTTGGTTGACAAACCATTTATTTCCAGAACATTAACTCTAGCTCTTTTCAGCAACTTGGAGGTATCATTGTTTGGACAAAGTTATGTTGCTAGAGACATTCATCATTGGGTGACATTTGGGTTTTGTTTACATTGCTTCATTGAGTCACTACTAAGATTCTACGTTGCTATGGAGGCTTGGATATTTCACAGAATTCCAGCAAGCTATAAATGTCTTATTATATGACAACTTTTGACCTTTAAACTAACTTCTGAAACTTCCTTGGGATCTACCACCACTACTGAAACAGGAGTCCTGGGTAGTAAAGTCCATTAGATAAAGAGACAAAGTGCTACACTTTGGTGTTTTTCACTGGGAGTTTACAGAACATAGTTACATGGATTATACCAATATTTTTTGGGTTTTGTGTAACAGCAATAGCACTGTACTGGAATTAGGAAACATCAACTCTAATTTCATGTCTTCCACTCAAAAGACTCTGATCCTAGTCAGGTCATTTAACCTTAATGCCTACTTTGATTCTAGATTCTTCTACAATATACTATTTCACACGTCTGTTTCTCTATTTATAGTTTTTCTGTTCAAAATATTTTATATCATCCCTTTCAAAGTGTATTTATTCTTAAAGCCTTAAGTCAAGTAAAACCTTTATTAGGAAAACATCTCTGGTCTACCTGTCTTGGGTTGGTCTTTCTCCTGTGACCCTAGAGACCAAATTGTTAGGTTCTGGTTACATTGCATTGTAAACTATCTATTTTTCTTCCCTAACTTAATGAAAGGCCTTTGAGAAGAGGGATACATTTTTTTTTTTTTTTTAAGTTTTACACCTTCAGTTCTCTCAGTTCTTATACTCTAGTATGTAGAAGGTGGAACTTAAGCTGGAATGAAGTGAAGGATAGGATTTGGGTAGATAGAGCAGTCCAGGAGACATGAATGGTGAGGCTGGAATGAATGAGGACCATACATTTAATAATTTTACTTGTTCTTGGATTTGCTTATAATACACATTCACTTATTTACTTCATCACACAGACATATTTTAGGAGTCTATTGAATGCTTGTTGTCCTTGAGAATTTTCCATTGTGGGAGAGGGATTCACACAAGTAAGTAGACATTTAACAATGTTCATTTCACAGCAACAGTGATGATATGAAAGGGCACACAGGTTGTAGAGAACATATAGAGGAGGTACCTATGTGAGCTTGAAAGTTAAATAAAGCTTTTTGGAGGAAATGACACCTCAGCTGAGTCTCAGAACACGAGTAGGAGTGAGCCAGACTGACAGAGGAGGAGAAACATTCTAGAGCTATGTTTGGGACTGTTGGTGAGCCAGGGCTGGCAGAAATAGAGAGCTTAGTCTGAAGAGGCTGGAGGACATGATATTGGAGAAGACTTAGTGACATGAGACACAGAACCTTTTTAAATGTGGGAAAACACAATACAGTGGAAAATTGGATATTTCAGGCAGGTATGCCACAACTGGCAGAGGAAATCAGTTTGGAAGATTTGGCTGAAATTGAAATTGGTCTGATCTTGTATTAGTCCCTCAAGTTTCTCTAAGGAAAAATTTAGAGAAAATATTTACTTTAAGGAAAATTGTTATGTTTTAGAAAGAGATGATCTCAGTTTATCTCCTGTGATGTGTTCCATAAATATATGCACAGAATGCAGCTGGCCTGTAGTCTCATTGGCCCAGAGGGATCCATGTAGATTCTCTCTCTCTCTCTCTTTCGCTTTCTCTCTCTCTCTCTGTTGGCTCTGTTTCTCTGTAGAACCCTGACTTTTGGGTTAAAGGTCTGAGATGTAAACAGACATATAAAGTTGTGAACTTATATTCAAAATTATATATGGTATTATTAACCAATGTTATCTCAATGAAAAGTTAATACTGTTTAAAATACAAAATGAAAGAAAAAGAGACACACATTCTTTGCCAACACAATGATGAATGTGACTCTAGAGTTGTACTTTATTTATTTATTTTTTTTACAAAAATAGTTGGTTATTTTAACTGATTATTTGGGATAGTTAATATTTGTTTACTTTTCAAAGTATGCAAATATATTGATTATTTAAAATATTTTTGGTGGTTTTATTTAATAGCATCCAATTTCTATAGCTTTAACTCTGTTGCTTAATCCTATCTATAATGTGCAAAAGGAGGATAAAAAGGAATCAAAAAATAAAATATTTTAATCTATGTTTGTCTGGATTTTGAATATTTTGAAATCTAAATCAAGAATTCTTGATGTGGAATTAATAAAAGTATGAGATTCATATACTGAACCAAACAGAAAAAAATTAAGTGTGCATGACTCAAGGAGACAGATTGAGCTTTTATTTTATTTATTTATTTTTATTTTATAACAGTTTATTTTTACATCATTTTGTACATTTTTTTTTCATCTCAGTTGTTTATTTATTTTTAACTAGGTAAACATTGTTTACATAACTGTATGATTTAGGGGAATAGGTTCACACTTCCTCAGATGTATGCCACCATAACAAATGCACCTAATTTCATGTGACCTTTGAATGAGATTAAAAAACTAAAGCCTTTTTAGTTTGATATAGTTCCATGTGTTTGTTTTTGCTTTTGTTTCCTCTGTCTTTGGAGATGGGTCTCCAAAGCTATCATTTAAGCCATATTTTAGTCTTTGCCTGTGTTTTCTTTTATACGTATCTTGATTTCCAGTCTTATATCCAAGTCTTTATTCCATTTCTAGTTAATTTTTGTGTATGGAGTGGATAAAGAAGATATAATATGTACACTCAGAAAATAGAATACTACTCAATGTGGAAAGAGATGAAATCTTGCTATTTGCAAGAACAATGGAACTTGAGAGGATTATGCTAAGTGAAATAAGTCAGAGGGAGAAAAACAAATACTAGGTGATTTCCCTTATTTGGGTAGTATAGAGAAAAAAAGCAAATGAGCAGGCAAATGAAATCAGAATGAACCCTGGAATTATGAGCACAAACTCAAGGTTACTTGAAGGGGAGGGTGTGGGTAGGAACAAAGGCATGTGGCAGTGGTCTATGGTAGAGAGCCCTGTGTACTTTGCTGGTGGCTATGACACAGTAATATAGATTTGAATAGGTATGAACCTGTCCCCTTAAGTCATATACAGTATTGTAAATGAATGATACCACAATTTATAAAATGAAAAAAAAATCATGAAACCGTAAAAAAATCTACAGATATATAAATTAATTTTTAAACTTCAAAGATTAATCACAAAATATACACAAAAGAGTCACTTTCTGTTTTAGATCAGTAATAGTAATCCTCTCTTCTCTCCCCTCCCTTCCCATCCTTTTCTCTTTTCCCATCCCACTTTTCCCTTTCCCTCCTTTTCCTTTCTCTGTTCTACCTCCTTTTCTTCTTTCTTATCTCTTTGTTCTACCACCAGAGGCTAGCTATTGATAACCTTGTTCATTGTTTCTCTCACCAACATTAAGTGTTAATACTAGTCTGATTATACTGTAAAAAGGAATCATCTAACAGTTGGAAATATAAATTCTTGCAGATTTATTTTTCATTGTATGTACCATGGATTTGCAGAGCTTTTCCTTAAAGGCCAAATTTTAAACATTTTAGATTTTGCAGGTCTTTAATATTTATGCCACTATAGATGTTCTGTGTGGCAGCTATACCAACTCTGTGCTTGTAGCCTGAAAGCAACCATAGGCAACACGTGATTGAATGTTTACTGGTGTTTTCCAAGAAAATTTTATTTGCAAAAAGATATATGAGTGCATGAATAAGTAATTTTTTTAAACTCTGCTCTGGGTCATATAAAAATTGTTCTTTAAGTCTCTGCTGAGCCTAATTGTATTCATCAATATATGAATCAGTACATGTTAAACTATGAGTCTCTTTTTCCCATGCCCAATACTAAGATAATTCTATCCCTATATATCATATTTGCCATGCTTATTTATCGTCTTAAGAATCTTTACAGCTTTGGCCCTCCCTGGTGGTTCAGTGAGTTAGAGCACTGCACTGTGAAGTAAGCCAAACCATTGCTCCTGCAATGCGAGTTCGTTCCTTGACCCAGAGGTGATCCACATGGCTCAGCAGACCTCTCCTGTCTTGCCCACTGCTCCCCTCAGCAGTGTACTTTGTCGATCTGCCTGTTCTGTTCCCCCATTGTGTCTCTGGTGAATCCCCTACTGCCCTACATCTCTGGCCTGTACCCCAGTTCTGTATGTCTAAATAAAATAAATAAAACTTAAAAAATTACTTATACCTTTTATCCTTAATTAAATGTGCACTTTAAAAAAGATATTAACTGCTAATAAATCCAACTTAAGATAAATAATTCAAAAATCATCTGGGTAAATGAGTAATTATAATAATTGCTATATTAAATATATTCTATATGTAATCTTAAAATACTGAGAGATGTATATTATTAACACCAGTTTTATATACAGTGGGAAAAAAACTCAGTGACTTTAAATTATTTTTCCAAAATCATACAACTGATAATTTACATGGCCAGAACTAGCAAACAGATTTTCATACTTTCAATTTTATGCTTTTTCTACTATGTCGTAAATTATACGTCTGTAGATTTCAAGAACTCTGCTGCTAGCATTTCTATTCCTTTGAAATCATAGAGTAAAACATTCAGCTACATAATTTGACATTTAGATCTAACTTTCTTTCAGAGTTGAAATATCATATATTTGTCTAACAACTTGGCTTTGTAATATTTTAGCTTCATTTTTTGTTGTTGTTGTTGGCCTCTGGTATGAAAATATGCTATTGTCCTAACTAAAGCACTGCCTCTCACTCTGAAGATTTTAAGAAAACTGCCAACCATTCAAAATAATTCATGGTCTTTGAAACATATTTCTCACTTAAGCTGTTATGACCTATTTTTAGATGTATTCTATATTACCTAAAGCTTTTAGTGCTGTTTTTAGTGTTGATCTACTGTTGTTAAGGAGACAGTGAAAGTTCTAATCAACTAGTAAAGATTGGCAGATTGGCAGTAGAATCAGATTTTTAGAAGTATAAGAGGTATTAACAACTTTAGTAAATGTACACCTTGGTGGATTTCATTACTTTTCCTTATATCTTTTCTATCCCTCAATAACATTATAAACTATGCCCTTTTGCATTTCTCCTTCTAGTGTAAGTAGAACATGTTTCTCTGGCCCACTGATACTGGACATAGATGTGTGACTTGCTTTAGCCACATTTTAAAAACACTTGAGTGTACTTGAGTGGTTTTATTTGGTCTTTTATGTACTTTAGCATTAGAAGAACTTATTCAAATAGCTGGTCATCCCAGGTTGAGAATATGTATTGTAGACTAATCTCAACTGAGAAGTCTTGCAGTCAACCCTTCTGATATTAGTCAACTTTAACAGAGCTCTAGGCAATTTGTAGGTTTATAAGCAATATTTTTGCAGCTTATTGGTATTTGGGAGTTGTCCATTACATGTCATAGTCTCAGCAAAGGTTATTCAAGTTTTCTAATTATGTGTTTCAGTACAGTTTATTTTCTGAGTAATTTGATTATTTCATCTGTGTGGCCATAGGTTCTGGTAGGTTGTATCTTCATGTCTTTTTTATCTCCAGGTATTTTTAATTTTTCTTTTCATTTATTTATTAACCCAGTAGTTATTCAGTAGTATGTTGTTCATTTTCTATAAATTAGAGGTTTGTCCTGCTTATATTTTGTGATTGACTTCAAATTTGATACCATTATGATTAGAGAAAATTCTTGACATATTGTAATTTAAATATTCGTGGATTTATTGGTATTTATTTCATGAAGCAAAGTGCGGTCTATTTTCGAGAATATTCTATTTGCACTTGAGAAGAATGTGTATTCAGTTTTTTTTTTTTTTTTTTTTTTTTTTTTGAGGTGCAATGCCCTATAAATGTCGAGTAGCCTTTCAGGTCAGAATCCTTGTGTAAGGTTATTGTTGATTTTCTGTCTACTTGATCTATATGTTGATGAAATTGATCATCTTAGAAGTTAAACATACCTCACTTTGACCAGTTTGGTCTGAAAACTCCCTGCATAGAGTTTCTTAAATTTGTTGTTTGATGGTCTTATGTGAGTTTCGAAAAATTAATGTTAGTATTTTCTTCAAGTATTGCTTCTATTCCATTTTTCTCAACTCCTCTGGGACACCAGTAAACAATATTTACATTTTCCCTGTTTTTGTTGAAGTAATACTACAGTATAACTTTTTTGGGGTATACATCATTATGAGTCAATGTCTGTGATATTTTTTCCCAAAACTCCCAATTAAGTGTTATACTCTTTTTGTATTTTCTCTCCTGCTTTGTTTCAATGCTTAGATGTAGATTATTTCTATTAACAAATCTTCTGTTTCATTATTCCTTTCTTATGCTGACTCTAAAGAGTTAGCAATAAATTCAACTATGAAAATTTTAATTATTAAATTTTTAATAACTTGTATCTTTTTAACTGTATGACTTATTTGTATCCTAGTTTTCTTTTGCCTTTTCCCTATTGTCTCAAAAATATTTAATTATAATTATTTTATAACTCCCTGTAGTTAGCTGAATTATGTGGATAATCATGGGTCAGGTCCTTTCCTTCAATTCTTATTCATTTCAATTCTATTTCTTGACATGTATGGTAAATTTGGGTGATATAGTATAGTGTTTGTGAAAAATATGTTATTTTTTAAACTGTTTTTCTCTGAGAGGATTTAATTTTCTCTAGTGGGAAGATAACTTTTGGGAAGGCCAGTTTTATTCAGGAAGGCTAAATTTTAGGTATGAAAATTAAGGTATATATTTGACTTGCCCATACTCCTTGTGCTATCTCAAACAGTATAGAACATTTACCAAGGTTTTACAACTTGGTGAACTGTGATCTCCAACCTCTTTGTGTAGCACTGTGGGACTTTTAAAATTTCCACCTAACATTTTAAACTCTTTGATGCTGCTTTTTTGGTTTATTTTCATCTCGTTCATAGATGACTAGCTTAGAATTTTGCAAGTGACTTAAAGGGAAGTTGCTTACAAATTTGTAGTTTCATTTTTCTATGCTTTCTTTAATTACTGAATGCTTTGACATCCATAAACACTTTTTTCTATTGTGTCAAGCTCAGATTAAACCACTGTTCTCTGTTAGAACTAGGATTCACTTAAATTCTGACCTTATAATTTCTTAACATTTTGTTAGTTTCTTCATTGTTTTAAGAGCATTTAAAGGTGTTTTATATACTAAAGTCAGAACACACAGATATACACACACACAATCCTACTATCTCTCCAGTATCTTTTACATACTCACAATATTCGTTTCTTGAGACATTCTTCCCACTGACAGGAAATAATGAATTCTTTGCATTTAAGTTACCATTATGTGAAATGGAAAAAAATAAAGAAAACTGTACTTTGGAGCTAGACAAAACAAGTTTTGGTTTCACTTATCCTGTATCTGCTAAAAATACTGTACCATCTTTAGAAAGTGTATCAAAAAATCCAAATCCATTTTTCACATTTGATTTTGAGCATATTTCATGTCTACCTCTCCTTTCCCCACATTTTTGTAAACTGGTGAGAGGACGGGGACTATCTCCTTTAGCCATGGCAGTAAATTCAATGCAGAAAAACAATGGTTGTACATGGAAGAATACTCATCCTGAGCTCTAGCCCCTGTTCATCATAAAATTCTTCACAATTCTCTTTCTTGATCTCTCAAGCCATTTTCAGATGAATTGAGAAGCTCTCTAGACTTGATATATGTACGCAGTAAATCTTTCTTGCATATGTGTTATCATCATTCCCAACATGTGAACCATGTTTTTGTTAGGTCAGCTCATCGCAAATTTGAGCAGTAACCAGGCAGAAAATTACTTAATCTTTCAGTCTTCATCTCGCTTTCCGATTCTGTAAAATGAAAATAACTTCTACCTAAAAATCTTCTAAGGATTAGAAATAACATTCAATGCCATTATATAAAATTTAGTAGGCATTCTAATTATAAATACAAATTTTATTTAAAATAATTAAGTTCATAGACTATCTTCCAGTCTATCACCTCACCTTTATTCTTTTTCTTCATAATTCTTATTACCATCCATGATTACACTATACATTTATTTACTTTTTTATTATTTGTTTTCCCCACTAAAATGTGAACTACATGAAGGAAAATTATGTGTATTGTATTCTGTGTATCACAAAAAATAGTTTTGAACACATTGGCAGAGTTCAATAGTGTTTTCTTGAAAGAATAAAAGGATTAATCAGTTATGGATAGAATTTAGTCTTAACTTTTCATTCAGCCTGACTTGACTATGTTATTTGTTAAAATTACTTCATTTAGAATTTTGTACATTAGTCTATTATTTCAGTTTTAGAAACGGGGAGGAGAGGATCAGAGACAGGAATTAATTTTCTTTAGGTCAAATAACAAGTCAGTGACATTAAACCAGGAAGGGAAGACAAGTCTCCTCTCTCCAAGTCCAACTTTCTTCCCATTCCAACTCCTGACTCCTCCACCCAAAGATAGGCATTTTACCACAGTGCTTTCTCTGTTTATTTCCCAAATCCACTGAAAGGTGTTCAATAAAGCAAACACTACGTTTTACTACAAGTCAACCTTTTCCTAATTGATTTTTCTCATTTTTTCAACACATTTATAATTGTCAATTTACTTGCTGAGTTGAAAACAGCACTTGGGTTTGTCATTCTAACCCTTGGAGTAATTTAACTCTACCTTGTAAGACAGGTCCCGATGCTTGTATTATTCTCTGTTGGCATTGTCTTTCAATCAATCAGTCATGAAAAATTCATGCCCAAGGTAAAGCCCTAGTGAATCACTCTGAGGAAAAAACGTGATTATCTTTAAACAAAGAGGAGATCTTAGTGTTCTCTGAAATTCATTGGAAAGAGCAGACTTTAATAAGGAAACACTTTATCTACTGTTTGCAATCCACAAGGTACTCCTGCTTCTTCCATTTAAAATTAATCTCTTCAAATTTTCAGGTTTCCAAAACTGCTATAATGTTAAAGCTCCGTGGATGTGGGGTCTAATAATTTGAAGTTTGTAATATCTCAACCTGAACCTTCATGAATGATGAAAAGTACATCAGCTAAGAAATAGCAGGGTAATGGCACAAATATGATTAGGTTAATGTTGCATCAACTTTTCAAAGAATGTTTGTTGCAAATGAGAAAATATTTTTTCTCATTTATTTGATTTTCCTCTAATTATGCAGAGTGACTAATGCCTTCCTTAGGTGGTCTGGATCAGCTATTATAGATAGAACTCTTATATTGGCCCTAGTCCTGACCCCAGCCATATATCAGAATAATGGGCCTGGTGATAGCCCTGATACTGGCTGGAGGCTGAATCTAGATCTCTCTTTGTAACTTACAAGCAGTTGCCATTTACTTCTGGGGAACTGGATAAGAACATTGGCTTGACTTACTATAACTTTTCCTTCCATTGATGAATACCTTCAAGCAAGATTTGATAACAGTTAGTGGCTTGGTTTCTTCTCTGGAAAGTAGTATCACAAAGCTGTATAGTAGAATAGTACAAACCCTTTCTAAGCAAATGCTGCCCTTTTGTAATAACTACACTGGAGATTGTTATCCAACCATTCTTGTCTCTGGCCCCTATGACTCTGGCTTTTTAAATTCCAAATATAAATGATTTCCCCCCCCCCATTTAAATAATATTTCTTTTGCTCCTTTTCTTTTTCTTTTCTTTCTTTCTTTCTTTCTTTTTTTTTGGCATAATTTTTATCACAGAAGCATTATTGTGATCATCATGCTGTTGTTAAATTACAAAAAACCTCCTTATTCAGTGATTAAAAAAAAATGTATTGGTGCTCTTTGATGCCTGGGTAAGCAGGTTCTTCTGTATTGGTTGTCATCTCTGGAGCTGCTGATTTTGGCTAAATCTCTTATATGTTTGCAAGTCAGCAAGTCAGCTAACTGCAGGTTATCTAGGATGATTTCACTTGGAACAAATGGGGTCTTTTCAGTGTAGTGTTTCATCTTCAATCAGCCTACCCTGGACTTTATCAAATTGGGAGTACACAGGGCTCCCTGAAGTCTTGACTCTACTGACAAAGTAACACTCTTACCAATATCTGTTGGCTAAAGCCAATCACAAGTTCAGCACAAATTCAAGTGGTTCAGCTTTTGATGGGATAAGCAACAAGATATAGTACAAAGAGAATGTATATAGAGTGTGGAAAGAATTATGAAAAATTTTGCAATCAATGTATCAGATATGATCTGTGTGCACTTACTAGAAAATAGACAAGCATTACATGTTTCATCAAGGAAAAGTTGTGCTAACATTAGAAGAGGTAACCCAGGTATTAAAAGCATTCTCTATGTTATAATACAATGCTATAATAGAGTATGGACATATAAATGGGTAGTCCTGTGGGGAGGGACGTACTGAATGAACCAAAAAGGGGAATTTTTTTTATGTTGCCTGAGGTTTTTTTTTTTTTTTTTGAGAATTTAAGAGACAATGGAAAACATTAGGGTTCTGCCTGTTGAGTATCCAATTTTATAAGCCCCATGTATGTACATGCCTATTGCTTCATTTTCCCTATTAACTCTGTAGCACTTCTGGGCTGGGGAGAATGGAGTAGGGGAAATGTAGATATTCACTTTCTTGGTGTATTGTACCTCCAGTCACAAGCATATGTTTGTAATTCCACAAACCACTGAATATTTGTCCTTGTTGTTCCCTTGACTGCATTTTCTTTGCTTTCACTCCTTCCTGCCCTATCCTTAATTATCATTAAAGATTCATCTTTTCTTCCATAAGTCTGTCTCAACATTGTGCATGTGCACGTGTGTTTGTGTGTGTCTGTGTGAGAGAGAGAGAGAGGGGAGAGAGACTTGTTTATTTCATATGCTAGGTAGTTTCTTAAAGGCAAATGACCCATTTTCCTTCATTTGGATAATCCCAGCACAGAGAATATTACAAGTACTATAAATGTTCATTAAATGAAATTATTCTAATATTTCTTGAATGAATGAAGGTTAAAACAAAACTTTCTATAAAAAGTACTGTCAGACTGAGGAAAATTGTGCCATTTTTGCCTGTCAGGGAATATTTATTCTATGTTATAAGGAGAAGGAAAAGTCTCTGAAGCATCTGACTTTTTTCTTACGTTGTCTTGCTAATACCCTGTTTGATATGCTAAACTTCCTTTAATAAAAAAAACATTTTTCTCCATTCCCTTCTACCTCTGGTTTCCTTCTCCTTAAGCTTTCAGTGAGGGAGAAGTATCTTCTAACATGTATTCTATAAAGTATTTCTTGACTATCTCTTCATGGACAGGAGGCTTATACATACAGAAATGTGCACATACATAAGCATATATAATCTCGTATTATTGCCCAGGGAAGTTTTCTTGACAATTATATTTATCTAACAAAACTCTACCATATATCTAATTTTACTTTTTACAGATAAATTAGGCAAGACTCAGAAAGATGATAAAGTGTGGTTAAGTTCCACAGAGAAGCAGGTTTGAAGCACTAGTTTTTCAGTTCACATTGCTGGGAATCATATTGAGCTTAGAGTAGGCAAATAAGACATGGAATTTGGCTCTGAAGGAAATTATCTGATTGACTGAACAAACAGAAACCTATAATTTATGTTCCACTCAGCTCCTGTTACCTACATAACTTTTGATATGCCATGAAGCCAAGGCAAATTCACCTAAATTTCTGTATTATGCCCAAATCACACTAACCTGATATGGGGTAGCAACATACACCTGGAACATGTAATTAGACATACTCAAAGCAACTTTGTTATGTTATGTACCTCTCTGAATATCAGAATAGGCCAGTAATAAGTGAAGTGGTTGTCTCAAAAGGAGTTACTAAAAACATTTATACAAGCCATTTATGGCTAACTTGAGTCAAATTCATTTTTAAATTTAAATATATCTACTAGCAAAGTAGAACTAGGATGAATGTCTTGTAAATTACTAAAGAAAGAAAAGTATTAAAAAGATTTCAAGGAATTATAAAATATAACTTTTTATTAATTGTGAGGGAGCATAAACAAAATAATCATGAAAGTAACAAAAAAATGCAACAACAACAACAAAAATAAGTCACTGGTTTGAAGTCATATGAAATGGTAAAAGGAAAACATTGACTAGAAATTTGCTCTAATGAAAGCTAACTCTTATCAGAAAGCTATAATTATCAAGACAATGACTGGCTGTCATTAGAATAAACAGATTAGTAAAACAGAAATGGAAGTCCAGAAATAAACCCAGGGCATATACAAATAATTTTTATGGAAATGGTGGCATTTGAAATTAGAAAAGAAAGGAAGAACTTATCCAATATGAAGTTAGAAAAACCTTTTAACAATTTGAAAAATATGTCACTTCCTCATATAGTATACTGAAATTCCTAATGAAGTAAAAGTAAACTTTTAAATTAGGGAAAATCTTCAAATAAAATTAAAATTAAAAAAGAAGCAATCAAATATACACCACTAAGATGAAACAGATGTCAACATCTTATTATCCTTTAGATTGTGCTTTCTTTTGATCTCAATAAATATAATATATAGGTTCCTTTTCTTGTTATCATTTTAAATACTTAATTTGAGTTCTTAAGAGAGAACTAGTAGAATAAATTCAAACCTCAAATATTTCTGCCACATTTAGTTTTTTCCCCACTCGAAACTTAGGATTAGATAGGTGTACTTCACAAGTGAATAATTTCTTTCTAGACCACAGTTTCACTAGCAATACATCATTTTGAGGGTCCTAGCTATATCAAAGCATCTCCTGCCTCATGCATATTAAAGGACTCATTTACTATTTTTGCATAGATCTTTAAATTCTTAGATAACAGATAATCTGCCTGGGTACCCCTATATGTATTTCTCTTTATTAGGAATTCTTCATGTAAGAATGTTCTTAAGTGTCCTGTAGTACTTAAGTGTTCACAAAAGATTATCCAAGGCAGTATTCTCCAAATATTTTCATGATGGAGCAAATAGAGAAAATATTTAAGCACAAGTTGGAGTTGATATCTATGCTGAATATTGAAATACTGGAGAACACGTACAGGATGAACGTATGAAATATGGTTTAAAATAAGTTATAATTAACAAGGTATAGACTGTACAGACAGTATCAAATACAAAATATCTTTTTCAGGTGTGGGACCAGGGGCTGGGCTGACACTTAAGTCTTCAAATTTTTAATAGAAACTTTTGAGTTCGTATCCAGGGACATACCATTTCTGTATGAGATATCTATATAGGATATATGCAATTCCTGACCCAAACTTTTCAATGTCTTAGTAGTCAGCCATCATTAAGAAACTGCTCACACAATAAAATGATTTTAAAATTCAAAACATTTCATATATTTAACCCTATAAAATTATATTTAAAGCATCTAAGAACTTTCCCTTCCTTTTTACTCATAAATTTTACAAAATGTTAAAATTTCTCATGAAAATAAAAATGATTTTAAAATCTAATTGAACTTTTAATAAATTGTTTCAAGATAATAAAATATGTTAAATTAATGATGCCTTCTAGTTTTCATAATGTCCATACTTAATTTAGAACAATTCCTGTCATTTAGAATAGTCTGTTGGACCTAGGATTGGACAGGTTTTGGATATGTGTGATGAATGGAGGCCACTACTTGAGAGCACATGTAAATTCTCACATACCCTTCAGCCAAACTGGACCACTCCTTGGCCAGCATCTGGAATGGATGTTGTGCCTCCTTTATAGAGCTCTGAGCCCATTGGTCCAGATTATCATACATACTATCTTGGTATCTTTAACCTACTTCAACCTACTAATATGCTGAAGATCACTGTTTTGAAAGCTCTTACCTAGAGTACCATGTTGCTAAAACAAAATCCTGTAGTGAAATTTTAAATCTAAAGAAGAAATAATAATAAAAAAAATAATAAAGGAGGAAGAAAAAAGAGACTATGATGAATTAAATGATCTGGTTTTGTTGAGATAGAAGGAAAGCATCAATAAATGTTGAATTCCTATTCTGAGCTAGGTATAATGTGTCAGTCGATTTACATGCAAGATTTCCCAGATTTTTATATCTTCACTAGCATATGCCATTATTATCCCAGTTTTGTATGTAAACAATACCATAACAGTGTGATTGTTTAGCTTGAGTTTATAGAACTGATGGGGGCAGATTTTAGCTCCAGCTGTGTGTTTGTCTAGAAAGTCTATCATCTTACTGTCTTGTTTCAACAGACTTGGTTCAAATTAAGCCTCTACTATTTATTACTCATGTGATTTTATCTTATTTAATTTTATTATCACTTGCATTATATATGAATAAGAGGTAATAAGAGCTGTCTGCAAAAGCTCATTATCCTCAAAACAAATGAAATAATATATTAGATATCAAAGTCTGATTATGGTGAAGCCCAAACATCAGTGATTTTTAAAGGTGTCCAGGTGATTCTAAACATAGCATATTTTTCTGACACTTCATAGACTATTAATGATCAATAACTGTTTTAATTTTGCATTTCTTTATTTGAATCTCACATATACATATTATTTCTGTATGAGATTTCCCCCAGTATTTAGGATTAATCTGGATACTGAAAGTGCAGTTTGGCTTCCAAATTCATTGAAAATGTACTGACACCTAGAATCTCAGAAGAAAAAGAGGGGATTAAGCCCTGTGAGGATCAAAAGCCATTTGTCCCCTTGATATTGATTTTCTTAAATCAAATAGTAGCAAGGAACCTACAAGAAGTAATTGAACTGACAACAGGAAGGTCCAGGTTATTAATAATGGAACAGACTTGGACATTCTTGATGACTTAATATAATGATAGAAGGGATTTTTGAAACTGAAGTGACTGGAGATGGGGTGAATAGCTGCAATTCTGGTGAGAAAAAATATGTTAATGAGTGTTTATTTCATAGAAAAAAGTGTATTGTGCTTTTTCCCATTATGAGGCTAGATGTAGTTTGATTTCCCATTTTAAGAAAGCAAAATTATAAAATCTAGAAAAATTACCATCATATTCATTTTTGTCTTTGTTTTAGAAAACAGACTTGGTTAGACTTATAGAATTTTGGAGCCTTAGGCCAAAATGGAGACCATAGACATCTTTAATTTTTATTCCATATATTCAAACATCTACTCTCCATCTATTCGTCGCATGCCTTTGAAAAGTTAGTTGAGCTATCTGATGTTCATTTTCCACATATGTAAAATGAAAATATTAATGACCTTAGTTGTACGAGAATATTTCAAATTCTAAAAGTGATTAAATTCTTTCACTCGGCACTGTTTCCGTAGTCATTTCGTGTTTTTTAACCCTGTTCTCTTCTCTTTCTCAATCTTTCTTCTTCACTTATGAGAAAGCTGTTTCTTCAACAGAACCCTGATCTCTGTTAGCTATACTACTGTAGTACTCTCTCTATATATGAAAAGACTTTAGTCATGTACAACTCCCTACTCTCTCATTTTAAGGGTGAGACTGAACAGGGAAAGGGACTTTACCCAAGCAGCTATGCCCCTATAAATTGATGCTGAGATTAGAGTTGGGCCCAGTACTACTGACTTATAGTAGAGGCATGTACCCTTCAGTTCTAATCCAAGGGGTACCAAGCAGTTGCAGAATTTTTTCACTTCAGTTTTGTGCTGTTATTTTCTTTAGTTTTGTTAAACTTGAGATGCACTACAACAATTGTAAAATTTACTGAAATAACATTACTCATGTTTATATAAATTCTAGGTCAGCCTAAAGAGAGGGCATAGTTAGTAACAACAAAAGCCATCTACATTTAGCTGTTGGGTCCAAACACTCTAGATTTATTAAGTATTCTTATCAATATTTCTAGGTACTGTTATTGTTCCTATTTTCAAATGAGAAAACTGAAACACAGGAAGATTTAATAGCTTGGTAAAGTCACTCAGCTTGAGAGTGGTATAGCAGAGTTAAAGTTCAAACTTATGGGTTTGTGCTCTTAATGACTTTGTTAAGCTGGCACAAACACAGTGAATTTCTGTAGTACTATTTTCCTCATTAGACTGTTGTAGCTAATCCACATGGCTTCTTTTAACCCTATTTATTAATTCCAGTTTTAATTATAAAGAAGTGGCAACTTGCACAGTGAAGTTTCTGATAAAATTCTTTCTTTTATAGAGAGTCATCTTCAACATTGTTAACTTCAGCAAAACTAAGAGTCTTTATAGAGATGGGATGGCCCCTATGGTGAAATCTACCAGCAGACCAAAATGGTAAGTGATTAACAGATGAAACTCTCTTTCGTTAGATAATTTGATCCAGGGCTCCAGTTCATCAACTGAATGTCTAGGGCTTAGCCTCACTGGCATTAAGAAGAACATGAATTAATTTGTGGATGGTTATTCTCTGGGCCTCTGATACTGTTGCAAATGTTGGGATTGAGAACATGGTTGGAATGACCAGCATTAGGAGGAAAGTGCAGTCTGTTGTTTGGTAAACTTTCTGTCCTACTTACCTCTTATCATGGTATCCTTGAAAGCATAGTTAAATTTGACTTTTTCTTTTTAGAACGTAGATGATGTGTGGTAACCTAGGAGGACCTTGGAAACTAGAGTTCAGTACATTTCCCTTTCTTTTCTTGTTGTGTATGTTGTTTTTGCATAGATTTTGCAACTGTTTGTGGATATTAAAGTTCTGTTTGTCCCATTGTCATAATGAAGATGATGAGAATTGGATAGGATTGCTTAATAATAGTGATGATGATGATGATAATTCTTTTCATTTATTGAGAGTCCATTCTGTGTCAGATTTTTATATTTGTTGCTATTGTTTTCACAGCACTTTTGCAATGGGTAATTTAAATATACTTACATTGTGCATGAAGAAATGGTGGCTAATTTACATAAAACAACATACAAGTTAATGCAACCCCTATCAAAACCCACTGTCATTCTTCATAGAAATTGAGCAAAACATATATAAATTATATGGCACTACAAAAGACTTTAAATAGCCAAAGCAATTCTGAGGAAAAAAAGAACAAAAATGAAAGTATCATTTTCCTGGCTTCAAACTATACTGCAAAGCTATAGTAATGAAAGCTGTATAGAATTGTAATAAAACGCACAGAACAGTGAAATAGACTTGTTCTAGTAGCAGGTTATTCTTCAACATACACACACACATATCCATATATAAGTATATATAATAAATATACGATATATATAAAGTATATATTATAAATATATATGTTTGTGTGTGTTTGTAGAGCTAGAAGTTAAGTACTTTCTCAAGATCACAGATAGTAAGAAGATGAACATGTGTGATTACTTACTACTCTACACTGTCATTCACAGTTAATTTATTCATTCATGTACTCATTTATTCATTCGGCAAACTTTGAACACACCAAAATGTTTTTAAATGCAGAAAAACAAAAGACAGAAATAAATTATTATTAATTTATCACCCAGTACGTGTTTAGTGAATGCTTATTGAACTGAACTGAATTGGTTGTGAGGATTTACATGTAGAAAGCCTGACACTTTACAAGTGCTCAATAAATGTCATCTATTATTTATAGTTTTATGTAAAACACTATACACATTCAAAGAATTGTTAATATTTTTCTAGCTTTGATCTCTGTTCAAATTTTAATGACTAGTGAGATCATCTTCAAATGGCTATATTTATAGAAAACTAGCAATTCATAAATATTTAATTATGCTTTTATCTACAAATGATACTTAGAAATTTTCTACAAATTTCAGTTGAGTGCCTTAGGTTTATAAAATACAGCTCTTTACTAAAAATGGACTTTTTAAAAATAATATAATAGTTTACTTTTACATCATTTTGTGCATTTTTTTCATCTCAGTTGTTTCCCCTGTGGGCTTCCCCTCACCAGATCACCCATGTGCCATCACCATAGTCCAGTGCATTTCCCTCCCCCCACTGCTTTTGATCCTGATCCCCACTCCACCCCCATAAAATGTTTCTGTTTTATAGCTGTTCATTATTATTATTATTTTCTCACCTGGTCATTATACTCCTGCTATGAGTGAAACCACTCGGTATTTTTCCTTTTCTTTCTGGCTCATTTCACTAAACATGATCTTTTTCAGCTCCATCCATGTTGCTGCAAAAAAGTTTCTGAGAAATATTCCTTTGTGTATATGTACTACATCTTTTTAATATAGTCATCTATTCTGGGCATTTGGGCTGTTTCCATGTCTTTCCAATTATAAATAAAGCAGCAATAAACATGGGGGTGTAGGTATCTTTTTGTATCAGTGTTTTTGTGTCTTTTGGGTAGATACCTAGCAGTAGTATTGCTGGGTCATATGGAAGCTCCATGTTTATCAGTTTGAGGAACCTCCAAACAATTTTCCATAGTGGTGGTACTAGTTTGCATTCCCACCAACAGTGCAAGAGAGTTCCTTTTTCTCCACATCCTCGCCAACATTTTTGTTACTAGTTGTTTTAAGATGTGTCATTCTCACTGGGGTGAAGTGGTATCTCATTGTGGTTTTAATTTGCATCTCCCTTATTACAAGTGATGTTGAACATTTTTTCATATGCTTGTTGGCCATCTGCATTTCCTCTTTGGAGAAGTGTCTCTTTAGCTCTTGTGCCCATTTTTTGATAGGGTTGTTTATTTTTGTTGCGTTTCATTAGTTCTTTGTATATCTTTGTGATCAATCCTTTATTGCTAGTTTTGTGTAAGAAAAAATTTTCCCATTCAGTGGGATGTCTGTTTTTTTGTAATACCTCTTTTACTGTACAAAAGCTTTATAACTTGAGCTAATCCCAGGTATTTATCCTTGCCTTCACTATAGTTGCATTGGGTGCCGCATCTTCAAAGATGTTGCTGAAGTATATGTCATGTAGTTTTTGGCCCATCTTTACTTCCAGGTAAAAGATAGACTATTTTGATGGGTCTATTTTTGGCAATGCCACATTAAGTCAATTATAGTTTTGTTGCTGAGTCTCCTAACTCAGTCTAGAGAACATGTTCTCTGTTAATAAGTACGTATGTAGATGTATAGCACAAAATTACCAACTGATAAATATGTTGCTTATGTGTTATGAGTGCTTTCAATATAGCATAGTACTCTGTTTTTTTGCAACAATAATCACTCTCTATTTTCTAACTATTCAGTTCTGGGGTCTTTTTCTAGTCATTAAGCCTTTTGATAGCTGTTAAACCTTAATCATTTCATTATATGTTGTTTTGTTTTTTCATGGACTGATTTCTGTCCTTTTCAGGGCTCTTTACAAGAGTTTGAAATATTAATGAATCCTTACATTTATAGTAACATGCCTTAGAAATAAGCTATTTCTTACTGTGTGTTGGCAGAGTCAGTAGCAGTCATTATCTGATCACTGTTTCTCTCTAATGGTCTCAGACAGGTTAGTTTCAGAACTGAATTTGTAGTACTATATCAAATAAGTAAGGCACAAGACACAAGAGCAAATCAAGTTGTTTAATGTCTAATTTCACCTACATTTTACTTTACCATCCCCAAATCCAGGATACAAAACAGCAAAATCCTCTTTCTTTAAGCCACCTGTTTACATAGTTATTTACTTTATAGGTTTTACTGAGTATCTTCATCTGTGACATGCTATGCTCATTTTTGGGATATAACATAAATGTGATAGAAAAGATTTATTCCTACAGGGAGCTTCCATTTTATAATTTTATTATTTTTTGATTGAGATAACTTTTTGTGTACAGTGTTGTTTTGATTTAGAAATATAGGATCCCCACCTCCATACCAGAACACCACAGTGCACCCAAGTTTCTCCACCACAGTCTGTTGGGCTTCCTCCCTACTTTGTTCCCTGCGCTTCCTTTCCCCCTCCCACTCTGTTAGCCTCAATTCTAAAGTTTGTTGTTGGTTTGGCTTTTTCTGACCTTTTTTTTCTATATATTATATAAATGCCACAATTTGTGATTTGTCTTTCCCTTTCTGCCTTATTTCACAAGATTAATACCCTCCAGTTCCATCCCTTTTGCCACAAATGGCAAGAGTTTTTCTATTTTTATATATGAGAAGTATTGCCATGTGTATGTATACCATAGATTCTTAATTCACTTATCAGTTTTGGGCCAATAAGCTTGTTCCATAGTTTGCCAATTTGTCAATTGTAAATAGTGCTGCAATGATCATAGGAGTATATATATTTCCATTATCATATATATATGTATATATATATATATATATACACACATACATATATCCCCTCAAATTAGTGTTATGTATTCTTCAGGTAAATACCTAGAAGTGGAAATGCTAGGGCTTATGGTATATCCATTTACTTTTTGAAGAAACCTCTATAATGTTTTCCCTCCAAGAGTCAAAATCCCCACTTACAGTATAAAAAGGAAACCTTACACAGGTTTACTTCTCTACATCCTCACCAACATTTTGTTGTGTCTGGTCTTTTTGATATGAGCCATTTTCATGTATCTCACATAGGTGTGGTTATCTCCTTGTGTGTATGACTTGCATTCCCTGATGCTATCTTTAAGTAAAGATAACATTTTTTTTTTTATGTGTCTTTCTGTTTTGTTCTAAAGATTCTTTCTGTCCTTTTGATCTTTTGATCCTTTCTCCTTGGGACTTTTGTCCATTTCTCTTGTCAATTACCTATGTCAGAACCTTTCATCCAACAGTCATAAAACTTTATGGCCCCAAAGGAACTAAATGAATGTAACTAGCTCTCTCAGAATATTAGATTTTACTGGCCCTCAGGAGTCAATCACAATTAGAAAGTGGCCTTATTCAAGAATGAAAAATAACTCATAATTTCCCAAATTAGAACATAGTTCTCCAGTGCCCTCTATTGTCTTTCTAATTCCACTTTTTAAAATATCAAGCCACTACCATTACAAGTGAAAAAAAAAATGGCTGATACTTTTTTTTTGTCTAGGAGCCAAATAAACATTGCAAAATTTGTTACCTCTGCTAAGCATTAGAAACTCTGAATTTTCTGCATGAAATGGATACCAAATTGTGTTTCTTCACCTTTTAAAGGTGAAATAAACATTCTTCTTCACCTTTCATTGGGGACTGTAACTGATCCCAAGCAAACATGCCTTCAGGCCTTAGCATTGGTAAGGTAATTGATTAGTTTTGGAAAGCAAATGAATGAAATAAAGAAAAAAAAAACACTAAAATGTCATTATGTAAATATTTCTACTGAAGGCTTATCTGCCTGAAGGCTATAAAGCCAGAATATAAAGTTAGATATAAAATCAACAAAATGGAGAAGCTGAAAGGTTTGTTAGTTTTCTGTTTAATTCTGTTTACATATTAGACTTAAGGATAGTTGGTTGTTAGGACTCTACAATACCAAGTTCTGCAACTTTAAGGGTTGAAATTGTTATGTGTTAAGCACTGCTGATGACTGACACTGAAACATAGTTCATTTATGTATTCTCATCTATGCAGAAATAAAGACTGGATATTTATACAAGGAGCCAGAGACTTCAGGACCCCAAATTTACTGTATTTCTCAAAATCCACACATGGGAAGAGTTAGGGGAAGGGGCTTTAAATAAGCACTCAGTATACTCCTTTAGTAGATCTGCCTTATTTTTCTTATTGATTTGTCCATTATTGAGGTGATTGGACTAAATCTTGAAGTGGCTTCCATTAAACACATTTCTATGGAGCATAGTTTTTTGTTTTTTTTTTCTAGGTCCTGGGGTGATAAATTTGACCTTCATTGTATCTTTAAGTGTTTACTTTTTAGAGAATAAAGTGAAACATAAATATAGACAGGTACAATAAAATTATTACTGTGCTAAGTATTGCTTGCTTGGGGTGTGTGTAACATATAGTATGGTTTTAGAGAAAAGAAAGAAAATAATATTAGGACTGTGGGGGAAAAGGAGAAGAGATTTAGTCAGGTGACTTTTCAGCTAGATCTTGAGGAAATGGGACAAGAACAAAGTTAAAGAATTGGGGTTCCACGTGAAACAAAACATAAATCTTGACCATTTTCTCATTGTAAAATGTTTATAATAATACTTTCTTACAAGTTGTTATTAGAAACATATAATAAAATGGTTATGTAAATATTTAAAGTCTTAAGTATGTTGCCAGATTAAATTACTTACTGACCATTTCTTTTCTTCCCTCTGATTCACCTAAGACTGATTAGGTGAATATTACTCCTCCCTCCTTCCCTTCCTCCATTCCTTTCTCTCTTCTGCTTACCATTAAATTCTTATGTAGTGATTACAATAGGCAAGGAATTTTGCAAGATACTAGAACAATACAGTAACACACAATTACTATTCTCTTAGAACTCACAGTGTATTGGGTCAGACATTAAATATGTAATTCTAGTAAAGTATCATAACTATTACAACACGGGGCTTTCAACACATTTTGGAAACTTCAGCATACTATCTAGAATTTAAGAATTAACCACATGTAATAATAAGAGACTTTTCATACTGAAAAATAGAAAAAAGTTAGACCATAGTAGTTGGGGATATGTGTGAAATAGTACAATGTGTTTAAGACCAAATGTTGAGAAAGAAAATTACATCTTTGATAAATAAAGGCCAGTGGAGCATGAAATTCTAACTAGAAAGTGACTTGTAGGATTAAAATTGAGATGGACCTTGTAAGTCAAACTAAACAACTGGACTTGATTCTGAGGGTGATGTTAAGAAATTGGAGGAATAAGCATGAGGATGGCATTTTAGATATCTCTTGTATTGCTGAAGAGAGAATATCTTGAAGAGGAGGCTAATTGGAGAGGTTTATAATACCTAAAGCTATTATAATAATGGATTAGGGTGATAGCAGTAGAAATGAAAATAAGTGGTTAGATTTGAATATTAACAGAATATTGAATATTAACAGAATATTGAATTAATTTAACTTTCTTATTGACTAGATACATAATGTAAAAGAGGAGTCCTAGATGATGCACAAGTTTTCTGTTATTGGCAACAGAAGGGAATTTGGTACCATGTACTGAGGACAGAAATCACGAGACTATTTGGGTAGATTTGGTTGAATATGAGCTTGACCTTGGAAATGTTCAGATGGAAATAGCCTGGAGACACTAAAATCAAGTAGGTAGTAGGATATATTGGTAAAAAAATAAACTCAAGAGAGGAATTTGGAGGTTGGTCTGGATGATAACCTTAACAGTGGGGACAGATGTGATCTCCGAGGGAGGTCTATGCACTGAAAAGAGATTAGGGTAGGGCTCTAAGAAATCTCCCCATGTAGAGGTCAAGTACAGGATGAAAATCTCACAAAAGAGGATAGAGGGACTTGTAGAGAGGTAGGAAGAAAACAAAGAACTTATGTTGTCATGAAACCAAAAGAAGTGACTAACATTGCCAACTGTTATTGGGAGGTCTAAGATAATTAAAAGTCTTAAAGTGTCTAATGCTTTCAGTGATACCAAAGTTATTAGAGGCTTTAGTGAATGTACTTTTAGTAATGTAATGTTCAAGCCCGCCTATGTGGGTTGAGTGCATTGGAGAATGGGGAAAATATAAAGAAATATGGACAGTTCTTTCCATAGTTGGGCTACACAAATGGAGGAAAGAGATAAAATCCCGTGGAGCAGACAGCAAATAAACAGACAGTAGTAGTCTTATTTTTAATTAAGTGCACTGATAGTTATATACTAATAGAAATGTAGCTTTATTATTCTTATTATAGTGATAATCTTTAGTTTTACCCTTGTCAAAAGCATATACAAATTTGAAATTAATGATTTCTTTAAATAATGGAACTTTAATCTATTGTTAAGTGTTTCATTGCAAAAGTTATACATTCATGAGTATATAAAATATAAAACAAATATGTAACTAACTATATAGCTATATATGTAAATAATAGAGAATTGCATGAATATAAAACACATGTCACACATTTAAATTAAAATATACTCCTGGCTCCCATATATGTATTGTCCTTTCCTGCTTTATTTTTCTTCATAGCACTTATCATCTCACAAACTACAACATTTGTTTTGTTAGTTGCCTTTCCCTCTATTTCCCTCTTTTAGAACATGACTACTATGAAAAAAAGGTTTGTCATTTTTGTATTCATTTCTGTGTCTTGGACACATAGACATATGCCTTGCACATAGTAGGCACTCAGTAAGTATTTGTGAAAAAAAATGAATCCATTAATTCTCTACTACATTGACAATTATTTTTAATTTTACATTTTCTGTTTTAGTTTTTGTTCCCATGGGTAGCAAAAATCGAATGTACATGCCCATTTTTATTCTGTTCTTTTTACTTGATATTATAACTATTTTTTCATGTTTTATCCCAGTAGTGATTATACCATAGTTGGAGAATTTTTGTTTTCATGTACTATTGATGGGCATTTATATTTTCCATTTTTTTATATTGACTTAGGTTTGCTAAATTATTTTTCTAATTAGCTTCTAAGAGAGAGATTGCAAGGTTAATGACTACGAACTCCTGCTATGCATGTTCTCAAAATACAGTGCACAATTTAAAATGCTACTCTTAAGTCTGTCATTCTATCAGTTTGACCGTAATCTGGACAGCATTAAAAATTGGCATTGTTAAAAAAATGACTGATTTAAGAGCTGTAAAGTGGTCCTTGTGGTTTTGTTCTCATTTATGTTTTGTGTCCTAAGAATATTGCCATTAATATAGTGCTATGAAATCAAGTTTCCAAAAATAAATATGTGTGCTTTAAAAGGAAAATGTAAGCCATTACAGAGTACTGGTTCTGAGATGAGGTGGAATATATGCACTTCTCCCTCTTTCTTTTGTTAAGTACAAAACCATATACATTACCCATATAACATAGAAGATGCTAAAAGGCATGGGGGAGAATGATGAGAGCTTAGGTTTCTCAGAATTTGAGAAATAATACAGTGATTAGATCCCTGGATATATGGTTGCCCTATATTTGCCACAATGGTTATTCTAGGAGCTGGCAAAATAGAAATGCTAATGATATAGAGAAAAAAGAATATTCTACCTGAAAGTCTATTCTTGCTACACAAAGGACCAGCAAAGGGACAGTCTAGGCAGACAGAAAACTTTGAGACAACAATAATTTGCCTACTCTAGCCAAGCACCATAGCCCCAACTGCAGCACTATTTCTATTTCTACCAGTAAAGGACCAAAAGGGACCCTCGACTTCCATCTTTGTTCTACACTTTTCCCAACAGGTAGTATCAGAGAAAAGTACAGAGTTGGGACATTCCTTCCTTTGGGGTAGTAATAATATTTTACCATCTTTCCATCATATCAGGACACATGAGGATTCTGAACTTTCATCACACTTTCAAGGATGCCATCATTAACTAGATGCAGGAAATGAGGAAAGGAAAAATGAACACAAAGATGGAACAACAGAAATATCCAAACTAAACAGTAATGTAAAAACAAACAACAAATGAAAATGAAGAGCTTCTTAAGGATGTATAAGATGATAAATCTGACATCCATGTCATTAGGGATCCAAAAGTAAAGATTGGGGCTGATAAAGGGCTTTGAACTGGTGAAAATCTCCCCCATATTTAACAAGCCATAATCAACATGTTCAAAAGAAAGGTGAAATCCAAACAGAAAAAAGCCAGGGAAATCCATGCCAAGATTTCCATTAGCAGTCATTCCCTTCCCATAGTCTCCAGCTGTCAGCAGCCATTAATCTGCTTCCATCTATGTAAGATAACTATTCTGTACTTTTCATATAAATATAATTCAATATATGGATTTTGTGATTTGGCTCCTTTCATTTAATTTATTTTCAAGTTTTATGTACAATGTAGCATGTATCAGTACTTAGTTTCTTTTTATGACAAATAATATTCTATTATATTGATAAACATTACATTTATTCATTTATTGGATGATCAGTGTTTGGGTTATTTGCAATTTGGGACTATTATGAATAATGCTTCTATGGACATTTGCATACAAACTTGCGTACAGACAAATATTTCCATTCTTTTGGGTATATATGGCAGTAGAATTGCTGTTTGTATGATCATTATACCTAACTTTTTGAGGATTTGCCAGACTTATTTTCCTAAGTGGCTGCACCATTTTTATATTCCTGCCAACTATGTATGAAGTCAGGGCTGTTTTTGATTCTTACATTTATATGTGGCTTATATATGTATGTTGTGAATGTGGCATGGATGATTTTATGAATGTGTTATGGGTGAGTAATGTTTTTGTTGTATATGGCTGTTTGTATCTGTTCCGATGTTCCTCTTTTATACACATCTCTTTTATAAGAGATGTGCACTTGGTGATACCATTTAAATGCGGTACTTTCCACCCCTTTCAAATCGTGGTGGCTTGACTAAGACATATTTTCCTTGGTAGCAGTCTACGTTCAGTGCCACAGTCTGATAGTCATCAACTAGACAGGTATTCCGAGCTTTGGAAGGAGCAGTAGCTTCTGTCCCATTTAGTAACTACCAGTTTTGGAAGGGTGAGTAGCTCCTGTTCGACTTTGTAAGTATCAGACAAAGTGACCTAGGATGGAATCTAGTCTTAGAGGTCAGGCTGCCAATATCTTAAATTAGTTGTTGAGATTAGTTACTGTGGGGTTTGGAAGAAGACATACTCCTTCCCTGAAATGTCCCTTTTCTACTTGATCCTTCTGTCTGGAACCAACTTCTAGAAACCAGATTTTACCTCTTATTACTGGTTGATTAAGCAGTTGATATAACCTTTCTGAGCTTTTATCCCCCTCAGATATATAATATATCTAATAACATACATCTTACAGTGTTGTGAGAATTAACTATGGCATTCCTAGAAACTAGGTTTTACTACTGGTTGATTAAGCAGTCGATATAACCTTTCTGAGCCTTTTTTCCCCCTCAGATTTATGATGGATCTAATAACATTTATCTTACAGTGTCATGAGAATTAACTATGGGACTCCCCATATATTATAGCCATAATAATTTTCATTATTTTTATTTGAGTTTCATTGTTTTGTTATGAAAACCTTTTATCAGCACTAGAACATAATGTCTGTCCATGTAGTTTGCTTTGTAAAATCTATATTTTTAACCTGTTCCAGAAATCTTTAATTTGATAAGAGATGTTAAGTAGGATACTTGGACCATAAAGAGTATATGTTTTTTATTCTTTGGCTTTTGACTGAGTGTATCAGATACAAAAAAAAACTACTTGAACCCAAATATGGTTTAATATTAGGGAGTTGGGGGATGGAGGAAGCAAACATCTCCACTTACAAAATAGCATATTATAAAACCCCAGTCATTAAAAAAGATGTAACTGAAATAGAAGGGATTACCTCCCACTCACTCTGGTGAGAAGAAAAGGAACAATTAAAATGAATATATTAGGGAGAATATTATTTTTATTTCAATATTTCCATTATATTTTCTCCAATTACATGCTGAATAGAGCTCTTTAATGCAACTGAAACCCCAAGGCAGAGTTTAAAAAGAGTAAATTGTGAAAGATAAAGGCAGCCCTCATTTGCTAGGTAGAGGGTATATTTTCCCTCTACAAAATAAAGAAGATGAGACATTGAATGTGGGAGGAGGTATGTAGTTCTGAGGGAATCAGCAGTGATAAAGTCACTAGAAGCTACCTTTTATCAAACTTCCCTTTCCAAACTGGAAAGTAGAAAAAGATTCTTTATACACTGTTTCTCGAGAGGGCATGTGGATGTGTATAGAGGATAGTGCAGGAATGGGAGAGGAGAGAAAAAAGTAGTATCTTTTACATTTTGCTAGCTATCAGAGAATGTCAAAGGATCATCTCGTCCTAACTTCAGTGAATACATGATAAAAATGAGCCTTAGAGAGGAGAAATAATTTTCCCAGAGATACCTAGCAAGGTGGACAGGATCATGTCTGGAAGTTGGGTCTCTTCTCTGACCAGAGCTAGACTCTTTAGTTGAACAGCCACCTAGTAGTTTCAGGCCTGTGACAGAAAAAGATGTGAAGCCAGAGCCAGGTGTGAATACAGGATCTATTTGGTCTGTACATGACTATGGACAGGTTGCTTAATGTATTTATATCTCACTTTCTGTATCCAGCTTTTGGTGTATTTGTGAGGACTAAGTGTGATAAGTGTAGTAACTGATATCTTCTTTCCCAATCTCCCTGTTAGCTTAAACTTCATACTTTCCCTTGACCAGGTCTGGCTAGTTTTCCAGAACCTCTCAGTTACTCCCTGTGCTGGTGCTGTGAGTACGAGCCCCAGACAGTACAAGTCACTTCCCAGAGCAGAGCTGGCTGTTTACTGTCCTCCTCAACACATTTATTTCCTGTAATAGTTCAAGCAGTCCCTACAGGTCAGGACACAAACACTAACAAGTCCTTTTTTGAATTTGATCAATAAATTCAGATGCTTGATCTGATTAGAGGAACTTTATAGGCACTTGACTCCCACTGACCATGTCATCCACCCCAACTTCCAAGGCTGTTTTTGGGAGGTGAACATTGTCTGATAACTAAGTCTGGAATTTGAGTGGTTTTACTCAGCTTGATTCCAGTTATTTCTTAATATATATATATATATATATATATGCATACAAGAACTGGGGGTACAGGGATGTGGGGAGTAAAAGGGTTCACAAAGACAGAGTAGGGAATAGATCAGGAAGATTGTCAGAAACATACTGCTGAGGGGAGCAGCGAGTCTGCTGCACCATATGGGTCACCTTCCTGGCCAGGAATCAACTAGTGCTGTAGTGGCTGTGGATAGCTTCATAGTGCTTTAACCCATTGCACCATCAGGGAGGGCTCCCAGTTGTTTCTTTAAAAAGGACTGGTTTTTCTAGACCGGTTAGCAACTTTTTAAAAGGATGTATATTATTTGTTTTCCTCTTTCCTTTTGCTTTCTGTTCCTCTTTCCAACTTGTTCTCTGTATTTAGTAGAGTAGATACCAAAGGTAAAACATTTGATAATATAATACTTATGATTTATAATCATAGTACACCTAGATAATTGGTGAGCACAGGATGCTAGTGAAATACTGAGGAGGTGACCAGTTCTGCAGACTAGTAGGAAAACTTCCCTAAAAATGTGACATTTGAGTACAGTTTTAAATTGAAATGTGAGCTTTGACTGCTGAGTAAATGGGTGTCTGAGCAAAAGGAAAAGTACTGGTAAAACCTGACAAAGCATGTTGTGCTTGGAAAAAAAAGAGCAATTTGGGCTAGCTTTGATACAATGTTGGGCATGGGAAAGATGAACAAAGCTTTGGTCGTATGGTTGGGAATCAGGCTGAAAATTAGGTTGTGAACAGATTGTTGGCTGTGAGCTTCTTAAGTTAGAAACAGTATCTTAAGTTTGAAATAATACCATTTTTTCATACTCTTTGAGGATTAGAAGCACAGTAAGTAGATGCCCCATCAATGTTGTTGATCTGGTTTGAGTCACCACCATCTTTCTTTTGAATTATTTCAATGACTCTCTACTGCTTCCCTTCTTTTCCCTGTACCCCTGCAGTCTGCTCTCTATATAACCACTAGGTGATTTTTTAAAATATATTTTTATTATTATATATTTCTATTTTTTTTACATCATTCTTAATTTTGTATAATTTTTCAACTCTGTTGTAATCCCCATGGGCTTCCCACCACCAGTTCACCCGTGTGCCATCACCATGGTCCAGTGCACTCTTCTCACTCTAGTTCTGATCCCATTCTCCTTTCCACCCCCCTAAAATGTCTCTGGTTTATAGTTGTTCATTGTTTTCATTTTTAGTCTATTACATTTGTTTCTTCCCCCTCCTTCCCTCCCCTGATTCCTTATGCTCCTGCTATGAGTAAAACCATCTGGTATTTTTCTGACTTATTTCACTAAGCATGACCCCTTCCAGCTCCATCCATGTTGCTGCAAAAAGGCATGAGTTTATCTTTTTTTTTTTGAGTGTTGAGTAATATTCCATTGTTGGTGATCTTTTAAAAACAAAGCCAGATCGCATTTTTGCTACAACTTATTCATCTCTTTTCTACTTTTCTTCTTGCTGGCCTTTTTGCTATTCCTCAGACATACTAGCCACACATCTGCCTCAGGGCTTTTGCACTTGCTATTTCCTAGAAAACTCTGACTTCAGATACTGATAGAGCCCCTCTCTTACTACCTTCAGGTAGTTCTCAGATTTCTTCTGAGATACAGTTAGACAATTTATTTAAAACTCAAACCAACCCGCCATAACATTTTGACCCTTTTCATCCTCTCCTACTTTGTTCATAGTCTCACAGACATCTACAGTTTACTTTTTAAAATTATGCCTGTTGTTTATTGCCTACCTTGTCCTGCTCAAATGTAAGTTTTACAAATGAAGGAATGTTTGCTTTGCTTATTGATGTACCCAAAGTGCCTAGAAGATTGTCTGAACAGAGAGGTGTTCCTTAAATATTTATTTTATGAATTCAATAAATACTGAATACCTGCTCTGTGCCAGGCATTTTAAAACATAAGGATTAATAAGACATTTCCTTTATGCTCATGAAATTTGTAAACTGTTATGGGGAGCGAGGACTGGTACATGTTCCCATGTTCTAATATAAGATAATAAGTTGGAAAGGCTACATGAGAAGATGCTATGGACATAGGAAAGAGGTGGTCACTTGATTTTGGGACATCTCATGCTGCATGTTAGAATAGTTGCATATGATGAAGGAGCAAGAAGCCATAAGCTATAGCAAATAGATTGCAGGAGAGAGGAGAGACTTTCCAGAGATGATGAGTTCAACTCCTCTGAATTCAATTCCTCCAAAGTTGGTCATTTATCTCTAATCAGGACTTTTAAAAGTAGCATTCTCATTGCCATCTTTGCTATATGTGGCTGTGCATCCTCATCACTAGTGCACATTATTATGAGAATTGATGGGGAGATATCATAGAAAAAGGAAGAAATGGAAGAGTTGCTCAATAACTGATAAGAAAGCTGCCTAAAATATTTCAGTACTAAAGAGTGACTCTTCAGATCCAGAATATAGTAGGAACCTAAGGATGGCTTTAGGGCATTAAACCCATGCATTTACATAAGGCCCTGCATTTAGAGGAGTCCAATGCTTGATTTAATGCTCTCCGCTTGCCCTCTCGAATTCCTGATTTTTTTTTTAATAAGAAGCCTACTTCTTAAAAAAAAAAAAAGCCTACTTTTTCATTTCACACTGGCCTTACAAACAAGGTAGTCAGTTCTTTAAGAAGTCATTTCAAAGACAAACTACAGCATAAAAGAAACAAAACAAAACAGCTGAGAAGGAGCTAAAATTAATGAATGGATGCCCTATATAAACTTTTACACTTGACAGAAGGTGTTCACATGTATTTATCTACCTATGTAGGAAGCCTTAATATATCCAGTGAAGCAGCAGAGCAAATTCATTACTGCTCTTTGCACCCATGAATTCTCTCCCTCCCCATTATCAAGTCCCACTTCCTCTATCCTTGTTGTGAACTACTCCTCTTCTTCAGTGTTTTCCTCTTTCTCATTGATTTATTATTTCCAGGTATACCTCTTGTCCCCAAACTTCAGGACTCTAATATTGATATTTTTTGAGGCTGTCCTCACTATTTTTTCAAAATTTATTTTTCTGCATCTTTGGTTCTCAAGCCCAAGTCTGAACTGATTAATCAAAAAAATCATGTCTAATAAAGTAAATGCCACTAGCAGTCACATGTGACTTCTCAATTCTACCATTTGCCCTCATCTTTGAAAGGATGTGTGACCTCCACTGATAGGTGAGATGTTTAGTCTGGATAATGTCTGTAGAGCTTGGCCAAACTTGCTTGAGGACCTGGGTAGGTCTTCCCTTTGATGGGGCCATACAGTGGGTCTACTATTGATCTCTGCCAGAAACTGCATTCTGGGTTCACTATTAGATTCTCTGTTATATAGTTAACAAAATTAATTAGTGTTAAATGACAATTTGGGATGCTTACTGGTAGAATTTGAAGTCTATCCATTTGTTAACAAGATTAACCATCAGATTATCTTGAACTATATTCTCTACTTAATACAGTTGTTTTACTCTTTTAAAATTTTACCTGGGACCCAAAACTAAAGCATTATACAAAAATGAGAGTGTCTGCTATTAGGAGCCTCACTGAGATCATTGGCTGTGGAATCTCACAATTTCCCTATTTAGAGCTCCACATAAGCTTACTTGTAGGAGAAAGTTTTCCTTTAGATGGATTAGGGTAAATAAAGTTTACTCATATAATATGTGAGTCTTTGTTTTTGAAATTGCTGTCTGGAAACTGAAAACTGAGCTTGTGGGTTAGCACTGTCTTTGAGATGGCACATATGGCCCGTCCAATTGTGCTGCATTTCCCCTGCATCTAACTCTGACATGTTTTCCTAATCTTGATTTTTATGTTTTTATTTTTGGAGAGCTCTCACCCATCTATACTGGCATCCTGCTCTTAGACTTCCAGTTCCCAGTATTCTGGGAAAAATAATCCTGTTGTTTATAAGCTTCTCAGTGAGTCATACATTGCTAGAAAGGCCACAAGAGTTAGGACACATCTATCTCCCATATGTCTAGATAGTTAGACAGACAGACAGACAGATAGATAGATAGATAGAAATAGTGGTTTGTATTTCCTCAGATCACTCATCTGAAATTGGAATGAGGTGGGGATAAAATTAGAGTACTCACATGCAGCCATAGTGCGGGTGTTGTGCTAGGAATTGTTTATGCCCACATGATAAGACAAAAATGCACTAGAAATGGGTAATAGGTCAAGTAATATTTGTGGCTTATGAGTAGTTCTTTCAGTTGCATGGTTTGCAGAGGCTCTAATTTTCCTTTAGGAACAGAGTACTGCCTGCTGAGTCTGGACCAGAGCTGTACTGTGAAACAGAGTATTACGCAGACCCAAGATTTAGGAATTCCGTACCTGATACTTGCGCTGTGTTCTTCTGGATCATTGACTTAAACACTTTATCTGGAACTTAATGTTCAATATTTCTTTAAAAATGTATTTTGATGTTAAGATTCATGCATTGTACATAATTTTGTAAGGACTATATTGAATTATCAAATTCTAGGAAAGTAAATAACATGTTCGTTTAAGACACGATTTCATTGCAAAAGGTAAAATGTGAAAAAGTTGATTTTTAGATGTTGAAGCTACTTTCCTCACAGAGTTTATCTGACTATCATAAAATAGGATATTAAGTGAAGTGTGGATGGCAAATGACAAAATGATAGCCAAATAAAGGTAATATTTTCCAAGATGAGCACATTTTTTGATTCTGAATTTTAATTTTTCTTTCTGAAGAAATTAAAAATTTCCTTTTTGAAGCCACTTAAGTGAAATGTAGAGTGTGCTACTTTATAGGTTCTCATACACCCCAACAGGTGGACATTTGGTGAGGAACTGGGTGCTTTGAAGATACTGAACACTCCTGTCACCTTTACAGGTGTGAAGATCCTCTCTTTGTAGTGTGTTGGTTGTGACTTTTAGATCCAGTTAAAATACTTAGATGTAGTTGCATTTTTTGTTTTGTTTTGTTTTGTTTTGACACAAAAGTCTTCCATGGTTTATAGCACAGTGGAACCTCTTTAGAACTGAATGCACTGTGGGGAAGGATCTCTAAAGAATCCCCATGTTCTTCCCTAGGTATACTGTAGCACCTAATTTACTGAACATCTTGTTCCTGACTGGGAGCTGCTGGAGGCCAGAGAACAGGTTTTAGTTTGTGTTTCCCTGCCTTTGTATTTAATCGAGACTGGGCAGACAAGGAAGCCCTAATGAACTCTTGTTACTCAGCTGCTGTTTTATGTGATGGTTCAGGTTCTCCACAGTGTGTTTCCCACCCACTCTAATCTACACAGCTCAGAAAACTTTGGTATAGGTAGTTTATAAGGATAAGGATACAGTGCCTCTTGAGGTTACCTATTTGCCTGAATTCACATATCTTGGATTTGTAGGAAGATGGGATACAAAACCATATTTTTATGTTTCCCAAAACTGGTCCTTTCTCAGAACAGCAGAGTGGGAGGGAAGGGTGTTTTGGGTACCAGGGTACATTAACTGATGGCATAGGGTGACTCTAAGAACCACTGGATGTTATGGTGGGAAATATGCTGAGAGGAAGGGAAGAAACATAATGTTGACTTAAGCGTACACTAAAGGTAAGAATTAAATTTTGTCATAGACTTTTTCCATTTTTTCCCTTTAGTTAAATATGTTTGACATATAACACTGTATAACATGTTTCTTTGGCTCATTTATATATTGTAACATGACTGGTGATATTTATTGTTATGTAATTATAGTGGACTATTTTAATGTATATTGTACTGTTCATAAGATCAATAGGGCATATTTACTACTTACTGCAAATTTGTACTTTTAAATAACATTAATCATATCTTCTCACCTCCTATTCTCTGGCAATCATCATTTTACTCTCTGATTTTTAAAAGCCTGGTTTTCTTAAGATTTCACATGTTAGTGATACAATATAGTACTTTTTTAAAAAAGATTGATTTATTTATGTATACAAGAACTGGGGTGTAAACCAGAGGTGGGAGGTGTGTGAAAGGATTCACCAGAGAGAGTGGTGAGCAGAACAGACAGATTCAATTAAATACACTGCTGAGGGGAGCAGTGGGTGAGACAGGAGAAGTCTGTTGTACCATGTTTGTTAGCTTTCTGGCAGTCTGGGAATTGAACCTGTGCTGCAGTTGGTAGTGATTGCATTGTCTTTAACTCCTGCACCGCCACGAACCCCCCCCCACAGTACTTTTAGCTTTCTATATGACTAATATCACTTAACATAATGTGCTCAAGGTCCATCCATGTTGTCACAAATGGCAGGATATACCCTTTTCATGACCGAGTAATATTTCATTGTGTCTATATAGAGCTCATCTTTTTTTTTTAAAAAATGTATTCACCTAATATAATCTTTTCTATAATATTCTAAAATAGTCATTCTTATTCCTCTTTTACTGAAGAAGAAATCTCAAAGACGTTTAGTAACCTAACCAAAGCAAGGTTACTGGCAAGTATTATAGGTAAGATTCAAAACAAGTCCCTCATGATAATAAGGTCCATTGTCATTCCACTATATCATAATAGGAAAGGGTTGGAGAAACAAGAAAATAATTTCACATTATATAGTTTGTTGTTGTAGACTTTATATTTAGATCTTAAATCCATTTGGAATTTATTTTTGTACATGTAGTTAGAGAGTGATTCAACTTCATTCTTTTACATAAGGACTTCTATTTTTCCCAGCATTGTTTATTAATGAAGTTCTCCTTTTTCCATTGTATGGTCATGGCTGCTTTATCAAAAATTCACACGTGCATGTTTTGCCCGGACTTTCTGATAGTCGGTGGTACAGAGGCCCCATAGGAGGGATGTTGTGTCACAGTAGGTGATAACGCAGGCGCTTTCCCTCAGTGAATGTTGGGTACAAACAATCTACAAGGTTATTGCCAGGAAGTCACAAATTCAAATGCAGCTGTGTACTCACTGTCTGTACACCAACCATCATGGACCAAACAGACTTTGTTGCTTGTTATGGATAATAAAATGCAAATTAATTTAAAAGCTTAATTGGGTTAACTATAACATCTTGCCATTGCATTGATCTTAAGGAATGCTGAAAACTGTCTTGTTAGTGTTTCAGGAAAGTCTTAACATTTACAAATTTCTCTTCTTTGCAAAGTTTAGTTATTAGTAGTCTAATTGGCACAGACATAAATTTAAACCCTGTCTTTACCATTGAACATGGCACTTTCCACATTGTATTATAACTTAAATTGTGTTAGAATTCTTCACTATAGACTTCTCAGAGTAGATATGTTCAAATATCTTATTCATCTTTATGACTCCAAAACCTGGAATTGATACTGGCAAAGTAACAGAAGTTGATGTATGCCTACAGATCTCAGATGCTATCTACTGAATCCACCAACCATATGCTGCAAATTTTATGTAAGCTCCCTGAACCTTATTTTCCTCACAATAAAGGAAAGATAATACATTATGGTGAAGCACTGTTGTGGGAATATGGGGCAGTAATGTATATAACAGGATTCTATACAGTGGCCAACAAAGGGCAGATGCTCCAAAGTGTTGCTATTTTCCACTTCTCCCTTCTGTAGCATTTGATTAAGAGCAGTCATGGTTTTGAATCAAGCAAGCTTTCACATTTGTACAATGGAATCACTCATCATGTAATACGGAATAAGAAGCTAGTGTTGGGAGGAGGAAGAAATTTGGGAAGAGAAGCAAGAAGAGGAGTTAATGGACACAGAAAGGCAAGTTAGAGGGCTATTATGGCAACATAGGCAACAGATGGTGAAGTTTGAACAGAGATGGTGGAGGTTGAGAATAGATGACACCCTAAAAGAGTAGTATTTTGAGGCACTTCCCATCCCCCACTCCTGAGAAACAGTGCTAAGTGGCAGGGAAATATATTTCGTGTGGTATATATACAAATAATACATTGTGTCTGAAGCTAGACAGAAAGAGGGACCTCTGAAAAATCTAGATTGATGGATGTTTTCCTGGAAATAAGATAGAGAGAACTCCGAAGAAGAGTACAAAAAATATCTAATAGGAAATACCAGAAACACTATGAACTCTTAGAAACAATGGGAGATGAATCCTGAAAATATTTAGGAATGCTGGCAGGGCTTTGACAGTTTGTATACCACCCAATGTATATAGGAGTACTACCAGTCAGAAAAAAAAGAAACTGCTTACAGTTCATCCTTGGGGATTTCATCATCTACTGCCCATGTAACCAAGGCTGCAAAAAACATTTGCCCTGTTAGTGGCATTCTGATATGAACAGGAAGAATATTCATAAACTGTTGAAAGGCCTTATTCTGGTACCCTTTCACCCAACCCAGACCTAGATTCTTCTCCTCCTGTTTTTTTTTGCTTCATTTGTTTCCATTTGAAAAAAAATATGCACACTGATCGATCTTGCAAACAAGGCAAAATTTCCACAGAGCACCTGAAAAACTGAACAAAGATTATTTTTATCTGTCTAGTTAGGATTTGCATATGTTAGAATATTTTTGACAGGTTCCTTGTGGCTTTCCTGAGAGAGAAAGAAAATATGAATCCACATATAAGTAGAAAATGAGGAAAGTTCAGTGGAAAAATGGAGTGAAGTTCTTTATTTAAGTTTCTATTACAAGTTACGAGACACTCGGGTTACAAAATGGCAGTGAATGATGGTGCCTCTTGCTGATAACTTCAGACAAATGAGAAAAAAATGACTCCCTTTTGTCTTGATAGGAAGGAGACTGAAATTGTTTCTTCCCAACCTTCAAAAACATTTCAACAGCAAATATATTTGGTACTGCCTTTATCCCTTCAGTATTCCCTCACTCTCAAGGCTTTCAGGTCAAGACTCCATGTCAATGTAGTTGATTTTTTTCCCCCTCCAAACAGGAGGCTTATTACTAAGTCACAGACTACCAGCAGATGGTGTCTAAAATGAGTCTTGCTGCTAAAAACAGTCTTCGATGTGTCTGAGTATGAGGTTAGGTAGAGAACCTCAGTTATTTGCATGGTCATGTAGACACCTTCTCTATAAGTGACTGGGCTGCTGCCTCTATTTCAAGGTGCAGCCCTCCAGTTTCCTCCTACTAGGACTATCTAAGACTAGTGTTCAAGTATGAAATCAAGTGTGCTTGATTATAGTTCTGACCCTTAAGTAATTCCAGCTCCCAAAGAGGCAGGATCTTCTCCCAGTGCTGTCTTGAATGCACTGATTTGTGAAATCTCCACTGACTATTTGATTTCAGCTTTGCCTGATTATTGGGCTCCATGTCCATGCCACTTGCTTGCCTCATTGGGTCCCTGGTGGAAAATTCTGGTTCCAACTTGATATTGTATATTGGATGGCAAGTAGGCAACTGGGTTATTCTCGAACATCTTTTCTTCCTGTTCCTTAGTTACTCTCACTTTCCATTGACAAGATTTACTGAAGCTCTTTCACAACAAATTATGAGTCTATGGTGGAACAGGTAGTCTGAACAACCATTGTCAAGATAAATGTATATACTATACTAAGTTTGTTTATGTGTCTGTCTCTCCCATTAGTCTGTGAGTCTGAGTATCTAGGAAAAAAATAGAAGCTTAATACATGATTGTTAAAATGACTTGATTTTAGATTCTTGAGAAAAAGCACTTGGTATTCAAAGTTAATGAAGTGTAAGCTCTTGAGGGCTCAAACCCAGGTTGGGGACTCATGATCTGTCTTGTAAGGGTACTAGATGAAATATAACATTAATTTGTGTCTGATCAGAGGGAATAACTCAGAATGCAGAGTTACACATTTCTGTTATTGTAGAAGATAGAGGAACCTTTCCAAGGAGGTATATGAACTGGTCTTTCTAGATCTAAAACATCTTACTTCACTCAGAGTTCTGAAGTGTTCTCAATATATCAGGATACATTTCAGAAAGCCATATTAGTCAAGCAGTTAGCACTTCCCTTCACATCAAGAATTCAAATCTACAGTGAAGGTGTATATTTGATACAATTCTGTGCAGTTTCAAGTAATTTATTACTATCATATTGTAGAACTAGGAGTCTTTGTCACATTTGTTTGTTTGTTTACATGTTTAGTATTCTTCCCCACTTCCAGGGGTCAGGGAAAGTGTTCTGCCTAGATAAGGCATAGCACATATGAAATGTTTGAAAGAATGGCTGATGTCCACTTCCCGGTGATACTTTTAGGATCTGGAAAAAAATAAGATTGTATCCTTCATTTCATAAAGTGATTAAGTCATTACTAAAAATAGATGCCTTTGTTTTTATTCCTTGTTCTGAAAATGAATCCCTCCTAGAAATATGAATAATGAAAGGACAAATACTAACCTTACAATTAATCTAGTTGCTGAAAATTAATAAAACAATCAACTCTAAGTTTCCTAGCCACCAAGGAGTAAAATCAGTATGATAGTTTGCATAGTTCTTATTGTCAGAAAATAAGAAACATGCTAATCTCTTAAGGACTATGGCTTTTTACCTGATAGAGATTTTTCATATAGGATTTTATCCAGAGCCAATTTCAGTAACAGGATTGTTGCCTCAAGCGACATTGGCAAGGGTGAGTGGTCTTCAGTAATATGAGACAATTTATGGACTGTTTCTGAACTACCAGGTTCCTATAATGGGGATTTGCTCTTGTCTTGATTCAGTTTGCAGTAATATAGTTACGAATTTACCTTAACACTTTTAGTTTTCTTGTCTAAGGGCTAGCATCTTGTTTAAACATATGGCTTTAGTCAGCAGTCACCTCAAAGTTATCTATTCTCTATTCTGGATGGCCGATATGTCTTCTGAAAGATTGAATACCAGAGTTGTCAATGCCAGTATTCACATTAAACCATAGTCTATCTTAACTGATGTAGTAGATTCCCCAGAGGCTAATTGTGAAACTTAACTGTAGATATGCTTTAGTTTTCTTGAATGTCAACTGATTCTAGTCTAGAATTTGGGGTATTAATGGCTGGTGTCTTCTTTTGCATTATGTATTCAAGGGGGCTATGTTAGATCACATGAAAAGAAAAAAATAAATTTCCTTTTCTTCCTGTTAGCCTGTGTAATTTTCTCTGGACTACTTTGTATCAATAACTCAGCTTTGAATGGAAGAAAGATTATCACTTGAAAACAGACAGGTTTGTGTCTATGTACAGATTTTACCACCTTTTTTGTGTGACTAAGGGAAGTCATTAAATTTCATTGAACCCTAGTGTTACCATCTATTATATGGGTATCAAAAGAGCTACTTACCATGTTTCTTTAGATGTTTGAGTGACATAATTCATGTAAAGATCTTAGCCTAGAACCTGCCATCATTATCATAACAAATGGTAGGTAGCTCCAGAATGATGATGATTATGATGATTATTTGTAAAAAAGTGTAGTTCAAGTTTACTTCAAATGGTTGTGAGACAATAACTTTGAAAACTTCCAGTGCTATTAAAAAAATTCAATTGCTCCATCTGTGGCCCCAATGCAGTTCTTAATTCTACTATAAGACTTATTACATAGCATAGAATCTACCTCCCTCACTATACATTGGCAACTTCTCCCATGCAAAATTGTGTCATATGTGATCACTAAATATTTCATAAATAAGGAATGAAGTTTAATGTTTCTCTTGAAATAGCAGCAGCCTTAGCAATAGCTACTACTGCTATTTGTTGAATGTTTCTAGTTAACAAGAATTGTGCCAGTCATTTTCACATGTAGTATTTAATTTTCATAAAAACCCTATAAGCATTATTATTCCTACTTTACAGATAATATGATAAGCACAGAAATGTTGTGATCCTTTTGACATAAGTAGTTGACTCACATCCTTTTATTTCTTATGGCTTTTGTCAAAAGTTAATTTTAATCTATTTTCCCTCTCTTTCAGTTCCCCAAAATTCTGAAATTGTGGGTTGTTTGTGAATGAATGAGAACTGTCTTTCTAACTCAACTGCCTATTTCTATAATTGAAATGTTTCTCTACACATAAATGGTAAATAAGAAAGACATTTCCAAAAGAGTATCATCTTATGACAGCAATGGAAGAACTACTAATGAAAGCAATGGGCCTTTTAAAAACACTTACATGGTCTTGATGGAATGTTGTGTTGTCTTTTTGTCCCTCAGAATATCTTGGCTGTGTGCTGAGGATGCATGTGGGCCATAACCAGGACAACTTTGGGCATCATGCTTTGAAATTAGAGGTTGAAAATACATTTTCTAAACAGGGAAGGCTAGTATCTAGAAGGAAAAGAATATAATGTTGCTACTTCTAGGGCCCTGTTAGAAGTAAAGGAATGTAAAATAGCATTTCCAGGTTGGAAAAGCAATACATACAAATAACTTTAGCAAGAGAAAGCTGGAGCAAAGCAAAGAGTGGAGTTATCACCAAAAAGGACTTGCAACATGGATGAAGTCTATTATTCTTGAGGGTTTTCTGGATCCACCTCATGTTCAGTATTTGTGAAAGTTCATCCAAAAGTATTTCACGAGAAAGGGGTAGAATTATATTCATTAAACCAGAGTTAACAATGTGAGTTTTTGCCAGTGACCTTATAAGTTGGGGATAGGTGTGGATTAAAATGATTAATACATCTTCAAGTATTTAGAGGTGGGGAATTTCCTGAAACAGCCAATATAAATAGTAAATAAATAGCTTATTAAAGCATACAACACATTTTGAGGCAACTTATTAAAAAAGATATTTGCACACATTTTCTTATTTTTTAATTATTTTTTTGGAGTTCACATCGATTTATAACATTGTTTTTTGGGAGTATTTAAAGGATCTCCCCTTTAGGTGATGCTATCACATCTCATCCACCACCAGAACACTCACAATTTACCACCACAGTCTGTTGTGCTTGTTCCCTACTTTGTTCTTGTCCATCCTCCTCCCACTCTGGTGGCCTCAGTGCCAGGGTTTGCTGTTAGTTTGGCTCTCTGGACCCTTTTGACTGGTTCTCTGAATTCCATATATAAGTAACACCAATCAGTATTTGTCTTTCACCTTCTGATTTATCACTTAGCATATTCCCTTCCAGTTCCATCCATGTTGTCACACAGGGCAAGAGTTTATCTTTCTTTTGATAGCTGGATAGTGTCCCATCATGTATATATATATTACATCTCCCTGATAACCCTCATCTGACTTTGGGCACTTTGTTGTTTCTATAGCATGGCTACTGTAAACAGCACTGTTATGAACATTGGAGAGCATGCTTCCCTTTGAATTAGTGGTTTTGTATTCTTCCGATAGCTACGTAGGAGTTAAATTCCTGGGGAATATGGTAAATCCATTTTTAATATTTTGATAAACCTCCTTATAGTTTTCCATAGAGTCTGGACCAGTCTATGTTCCCTCAACAGTGTAAAAGGATTCCTTGCCAAGACTTGTTTCTGTGTTTTGTTTTTGTAATTTGGACCATTTTTGCAGGAATGATGTGAAAACTCCTTGTGGTTTTAATTTACATAAACTTGAAGAAAAAATGCAAAAATTTTCAAATTATGCTACTATTGTTTGTATATGCTGTGAGATAAAGATCTTATTTGGAATCTTTATGGAATTGGAATACATAAAACCCCCTTAGTAAAGCAAGCGATGCTTCTCCTAGAGTGTAGTAGAGCAGTCCTAGGCTTTGGGGTCAGAATTGTGTTCAAATCCTGGTACAAGTTAGTAGTTACATCACCTGAGGCAGATACTTCAATTTATGGATCTTGGGTATTATAAATACTCAGTAAAAATTAACTTAATCTAGGCAGTTAGCTCTCTGGATAATGATCTGAAAGATTTATCAGGAAACCATGGATGAGTACATTTCCTTTGTCATAAATTAAATTTGACCTTAATTTTTCTCTCTCTCCCCCCTCTGTTTCTCTCTCCTTCCTTTCCTCCTCTCCACTCCCCTTTCTAGGCATAAATGGAAGTCATGTATGCTTAACAATCATTTATGGAGTCCATTGTACATTCTATTTTGTATCTCCTATAACTCATAAAACAGTCATACATGGGGAATACAAATACTCTCATGAAATTTTCTCTTCTGCATGTACTATTGCATCAGTCCTCTGGTTTTCCTACTTACAGTATTTCCCTGCAAATCTCTTTTCACCTACTGCTAGAATGAGATCTAAAATACGTATCATATCATGCTGACCCCTTTCTAAATCCCACCTAAATTTTTAACCACCTGTAAAATTAAAATTTCCCATCTGTAGATATGGCCATTAAGCTCTCCATGAACTGTTCCTAGCTGACCACTTCTGCTTCATTGCCAACCAGTTCTTAGCTCACAATTCTCAGCAGGTAACCTGCCCTTTTCTGTTATTTCCCCTCACTGTCAAATGCCTTACTTACCTCTGCAAATTACTTATTGTCAGACTGAGCTAGTCTTTATTATTCCCTTAACACAATGAGCTTTATTGTTACATTCATTATTAAGTATACATTGTTTTGTGAGTAAGAATAGTGTCAGGAATGAGTGAGAAGATCCCTCTTTACCTTACTTCATTAGAACTTTGGTGTATATATTGGGGCCTTCATTGTATATTTTATGTTTGTAGAATTGCAGCAGGAAGTGGCCAGACTTGAGAGTAGAGATTGTTTTCTTTCACCAAAATGTAGTTTGACAAGAAAATTAAATCTGGGCAAATAAAACATTATTATTTCACCTGTGTACTTCTTTTGCTCTTTAACAACACAATCTAAGTTTTATTTCAAAATCTTTTGTTTCCTATGGTCTGAAAGTAAAATAATACACATTTAATTTCTTAACAAAGCAAAAACTAGCTAAAGTTAATTTTAAAATAACTGGTTTGTTTCAAGATATTAAATTAATTAAATATTTAAATTAGTTTTATGTATGTGTTAGTAGTGCTGGCTTCAGTGTTTTCCAAGGTCCCTGATAACTTTTCAAGGTCCACCTGGTAGAACTGCTGCTTCTCTTTATCATAGGCACTGACACTCCTACTAGAACTGTCTACTTAGTTGATCTGCGCAACACTGACTCACTCCCTACTTCTGGTAATGAAGATTCTCTTCATATGGCTTTCTTGGGAAATATCTTTAAGGTTGGGAGATGTATGTGTGTGTGTATTCATGAATGAATGTGTGTGCCTGCACATATGAATTGAGTTCTGAAATACCACGATTAAGTTATTCTCTTGGGAAACCAAATCAGGCATAACTCCGTTCAGGGTTTCTTGGGAACAATGACTTGAATTAATTATATTTATATAGCTGAGCAAAATCTGTTCAATAGTCATAAAGCCAGCATCCCTGTGGGTCAAATGCACTGTGGTAAGATGAGAAAGATCTGTGTGGTAATGTAAAATTCTTGGACCTCCCCTGCCCCGCACTGTTAGGCAACAACCAAGAATACATCTTCTGTGGGACAGACATCATATGTGTACAAAATCTGTCTTGAATTCTCTGATTTCGAACTCTTTGGTTCCTATTGTCAAGAACTGCCTGCTTGGAGTGAGATGTTAAGTGCGGAGACTTAATGGGGGGGGGGACTGCTGATAGAATAGAACTTGAGGTATCAGCCAACACAGACTGTGAAGACTATATCACCCACAAAGGGAGTCAAAATCATCAAAATTTTTATTGAGAAAAAATAAATCATTAGTGAAACATTGTAACTCAGATTTTGGAAAAGTTTGGACTTTTGACACAGAGAGATGATGTTTTGAAGCCTACCTCTATTAGGTTCTATGAATTTGATTTGAGACAAGGTAAAATATCTCCCCTTGGTTTGGTTTACTTCTCTGCAAAAGAGAGTCAATATCAGAATCAACTCATAAGCATAAGATAGTTGAAAAATTAAATGAAATATATGGAGTCACTTAGAATTCATGGCACAACCTAAATTATCTAGCATTTATAGTTGTTATTGTCAGTAATTATATTAGTAGACTGAGAAGAGTTGGAGAGGAAAGGATAACAGACTGAAAGAAAATACCAAAACAGTGGCCAAGAAAGTCAAGAGCAGGAAAGGGCAAGAGAGACTCAGTGAATGGTGTACATATGTAAAGAGGTTTCCAGCCCATATTCAGAATGGGAGCATGATTTAATGGAGAACCAGCCTATCATTTCATGGTGCTTCTTGTACCTTCTCAGCAGCCTTTGTAGCTCTATCTTGTCATAAACTCAGCTAAATAAGTTGGTTATTATGCAGAAGAGGGCCAGACAATTTGAATATAGTCTTTCCTAGATCCCACTCTAAATTGAGTCCAGCTAGAATAGTCCAATGACAAGGTCATCATCCCAGTGGAATAATCCACTGAATAGGTGTGTTACCAATTCCCTTTCCACCCACCTGTCTCTTCCCTCTTTTTTGTAGTTGAAATCTGAGATTCAGAATATTCTTTTTAAAATTCTGTATTACAACTTACCCATACCCCTTCCTTCACCTCTGAGACCATTCCTGTATGTTTTTGCTTAAATTTGGCTTCTTCAGATAGTAATACCTACAAGAACCATGCCAGAATCTCCTTTTACTCCCTTGACTACTACATTAATCTTGAGGTCATCAGTTCTCATCAACTGGGGAAAAAGAGGGAGAGAATAATCTGTTGAATAGATGTGTTCCCAATTCCCTTTCCACCCACCTGGCTCTTCTCTTTGTAGTTGAGGTCCGTATTCAGAATGTTCTTTTTAAAATTGCCTCCCATTGTTCCTAGTTCTCCTTTGGGTACTGTCATTTTTTCAGATTCTTCCTACTCTTTCCAGAAGGTGCTGGCCTCCAGTACCTTCCTCAGTCTGGTTATCTCTGCTGGATTGGTAGTGATGTTTGTAGAGTAGGCCCCAGATGTGAATAACAAAATCCTAAAAGCTACTCATGGGGGGAGAAGGAAATAGTAACTTATTACTCTTCATTCTAGACACTCTATCAATGTAGAAAAAAAAATGTGTAAGAGTGTCAGGGTGGGGGGTTGAGTATGTGCAGGTGAAACCTTAATTGCAAAAAATGAAAAATCATTAAGGTGGCAATGGAGCAGGTGATAATAATGATGATGATAACTGTAATATATATTTTCTTACCATAAGATTCTCCTCCTCGATAGGGCTATCAAATGTTTAAGAGGTTTTCCAAATCTCATAACCAGTTGTTGGTGTTCAGTATACTTATTTTGGTCTCCATTAAGGGAGCAAGGCCCAAGATACAGAAACAAAAGAAGTTTCCTGTTCTCTCAAAATATGTAGGTGTCCCTTTGTCCAGTGGTTCTCAGCCATTTCTGAATCACTTCTTTCAACCCAGATATATAAGTGACTTTGACACTTCTCTGAACTGGGCCTGTTTTCATCTTTCTTTGACTATAACCAAAACTGTCTCTCTAAATGTTCCTTCACGTTATCCTTGTCCAAGGCCAACATGATCTCCTCATATCTTCCAGATTAACTTTATTCTCCTAGGGGTATTGCTTCATATCTAAATTAGAGCAAAGATTGGAGGACAACTGCTTTCATTTCCAAACATAAAGGTATATGGTCCTTGGAGGTTTGTGGAGATTCAGGAATTCAATCATAACATCATTAGAGCAATGAGTATATCTGTAAAAGAATTTTCCATTTGTAAAATACTTTTCCAAGATTTCATTTATTTATAAATTTACTTTGTATAAATGTCGTGCAATGGATATAGAAGCAATGTGTAATATAATTTGTAAATGGAAACATAAAATGACTGTTAGGGCCAACTAGCACAAAACCCTAATTTTTAAAAACTAGAAACACAAGACCACAGAGAAATCCTGATGTGATTACATAACTGGGATTGTGGCTCATGCTAGGCTTTCTTGACTCTCCAGTCCGATATCTTTATAAATAAGAACCCCACCTTCTTACCTCTAACCTTGCCTACTTTCCTATTGAGACAGGCCCTGGGGCAGGGGCAAAACCAGGCAGCTATAGTGTACATGCTTCTAGTTTGTTTCCCCCTGCAGTCTTTGGAAGTATCATACATTCAGTTTCTACAGTGTCAAAGTGCTTTTCAGAATCTAAGAGGAACAAGACAGTTAAGCAAGAATCAATAGGAACTAAATATAGATGGATGGAGCTTGTTTAAGGGACACAGGGAACAATGAAGAAGGGGAGCAGCCTTATTTACCAAGGAAAAATTCTATGCTGCTTTCCTCTGTGTCCTTGAAAGAAGAAATATGGAACTTCCAAGAAGTCACTTTGGCAATAAATTTAAGCCAGGTGGGAAAGCAAGAAGAAATGAGTTTTCAGGAGGCTATTCATTAAAAACCCTGACTCTTAAGAGAAGAGGCACAGAAAGGAGATTGGTTTGGCCTATGGATTATTTTCCAACATCTTGATACTCAGAGTACAGATAAGCCAGCCAAAAAAAGACCAGTACATAGTACTACTTTCTGTGTAGTTGATCAAGCAAAAAGAAAAGGATCATGTGATAAAGCACTGACAGACAAGAACATTGTCATTTACTAACTGTGCAAAGCAGTCACTTCCCTTTTCTGAGTATGATCTCTCTGGAAAAGCTGGGCATATGTGAGTTCCAGTGGTGATGGGTGTCCACATCTAAATAGTGCTCACAGCTCACCAAATCCTGTGACTTGTTCCCAAGTGTCTGCAGGAGAGTTGGAGTAAGGAGAGTTGGGGTCACATTCTATACTTGTCTGCTGTAAGTGTCCTTGTTGCCTTATTTATCTATAAAATATGGAAATTAGGGAGGACTAAATAAGAGGAAAAAAAAGTGTGTTTTACATGATAAAGTATGTAAAAAGTAAGTTTCCCTCCTAAAATCCTTTTATGTCTTTCTGAGAGCAATTCGTGCTTTAAGTCTTATTAGTGTTCTCATTTATGTGAGTGATGTGCTAGTAATATCTCCCACATTTTAAGTTCATTAAGATTAGGATTTCTCTTTTTTTAATGTTGTTATTTTTTACTGAACCTGAAGAGTACTTTACACACAGTAGAGACAAAGTAGTAATATAAGAATTACTTATGTAGTAAATAATTATGTATTACATGATGACAGGAATTTAGAAAGATGTGAAAATGTTATTACAGGGATGAGAAATTCATGTAGTCACAACTTCCTTATTTATTTATTTATTTATTTATTTATTTATTTATTTATTTATTTATTTATTTATTTATTTATTTATTTATTTATTCATTCATT
>NW_004567109.1:27059244-27061110 GCF_000260355.1 Condylura cristata | reverse complement strand
GGGCAGGCGGGAATCGAACTCATGTGGAAGTGGCTTTAGCTTCTCAGTGCAGTGCTTTAACCCGCTGCGCCACCAGGGAGGGCCTCATTCATTATTTTTGTCTCCCGTAGCCTATCACTTTGTCTCTTATTTCTGCTTCATCTTGTTAGCCCCAGAAACCTCACTTAGATTATTAATGTCCCTGTGCTTTGTTTTCTTATTTTACTCCTACATATAAAGTTGCCCAATATTTGTTTTTCTGATTTGCTTTGCTACACATATTTCTCACAAGTTCTTTGACTTTTGCTCTAAGTGGTAACATTTCATTTTTCCTAATCATTGACTAGCATAGTACTCTGTTGTGTGGATATACCATAGCTTTTTTATTAAGCTGTGTCTAAATCCTAGCTGTTATAAATAATGTTGTAATAAACTTTGTGGCACATATACCTTTGAATTGATAAATATATATTCCTTTGGGTAATCTTTCATGTATGCCTAAAAGTGTGGTTGCTGGATCAAATAGTAAATCCATTTTGTTTTTTAAAATATTCAGATCACTTTCTAAAATAGCTGTTTAGTTTACATTGTTGTCAGCAATGTATTATATATTGCAGCCGAGCATTGACATTTTATATTTTAGCAATGAACCTTCCCACGTACAAATCTTGCAATCTTTTACATTTACACCAATACAGCATTGGATTAGTACTTATGCAAATTGGATTAGTACCTATGCAAATTGTTGACTTTTTAATATTGAGGGAGTCCTTTGGAGGGTGGTATTACCTGAGGAAATTGAGGTATTACTCCTTTTCATTCCTTTGTTGTCATGCAGTGAATGCTCAGTCATTGTATTCTTTATTCCCCTCACTGGTTTTAGTACTATGAGATTTTCTACCTTTTCCACATTCATTCCTTACATACATATATCTTCTTTTTAGCTAGGAATACTGGCAAAAGTCAGAAATTACTATCAAAATCATTTTACCATGGCTATTTAGCCTGTTGGGAAAACAGAGAGGTAGAGCAGATCCTCAGAGTGCTGAAGATGACTTAATTAAACAGGGCTGTAGGATTAGACTCAACTTTATACCTGCTATTTCAAATGAAATTCCCCAACAAGGAAGCTGTAATGACTTTCTGAATGTCATTTTGTTTTTATTTTTTAAATTCCTGGCATGAAATGTCATTGCATTTTGAATAAAACAAAGAATTAATTTCTTATTTATTTAGCAAAAATGTTTTTTTACTTTGGTATACTTGTATACATTGTAAAAAATTACAGTTAAACTTTATCTAGTTCTGGGCACTGCACATAAAAAGGAACTTTAACAAAATGGAACATGACCAGCATAGTAAAATATCTTAAAGTTTTTTGATCTGTTAAATGTTTAAAGGCACTATCACTTCTAAGCTATGCAACCTTGGGCAAGTTCCCTTAAACTTTTTGACTTGAAAATTCCTTATTTATAAATTAGACTAATATGTAAAGTGCTGTGAATATTTTTATAATATCTTCCAGCAAGGAATTCAAATGACTCCATTATTGTGTGGAAGGCTTGGAAGGCCTGGTTTTAGTAAAGATGGAATGAGCAGGAAATTAACTGGAGAAGCAAGACCAAGCATAGTCAGTGTAATTTCTCCAAAGAATACATAGAGATTGCCAATAGATACATGAGAAGATGTTTATCATCTCTTATTATTAGATAATTACAAGACAAAACAACAATGAGTTTTCCCCTCATAACTGTGAGAGTGGCTTTTATTCAAAAGACCAAAAACAACAGTATTGGAGAAGATGTGGAGATAAAGGAACTCTTCATGCCATTGGTGCTAGTATAAATTGGTACAACCATTATGGAAAGCAATGTGGAAATTCCTCAA
>NW_004567109.1:27019854-27059067 GCF_000260355.1 Condylura cristata | reverse complement strand
CCATATTCTCCTTTTTTGTATATTTACTGGGAAAATACACAAACACTAATTCAAACAGATATGTCCAACTATAATTATTGCAGCACTGTTTATAATAGCCAAGAGCAGGAAACAACAAAAGTATCTATCTGATAAATAGATAGAGATGATGTTATAATAATACAGAATGGGATAGTTTTCAGCTATGAAAAAGATTAAACTCTGCCATTTGCAACAAAGTAGATGGACCTGAAGGGTATTATGGTCACTTAAATAAGCCAGAAAGAGAGAAAACAAACAAACAATAAACCAAAACCAGATGAACTAAATAGAATATAAATAAGTTTTTGGACTATTATGCCAATTAGTAATTTTACTACCAGGAAAGCAGAAAGGTGAATGGGTAAATCATGAAAAAGAGGGACAGGGAAATGGAAAAAAAGCACAGAAGGATATATTGAATTTAAGCAAAGAACTTAATAAAGTGTATGTGTATGTTGATTTTCAATGATGAATAAGTCAAACATATAATGTTATAGTGCAGTGTTGCTTCAATAAAAAAAAAAGAAAATGAGAAGAAAAAAGAATGTCCCTTCTATTTTGTGCTTTCAGATTCAGGAAGGAATGGATAGAAATATATGTTCATTAGTGAGATAGAGATGGTGGGGTATTGACCACATATAATGCAGAGTCTTGTTGTTTAAGGGAATGTATCCGAAATGAATTTTGGAAGAGTGATAGGATTGGGGGTGAGATTATGTGGAGAGGACAGCAGGACTCTGGGAAGACAATACCTAGAGAAATTAGGCAGGCTTGGGGGATACAGGACAACACACTCTATTTTGTTTCAGTGTCTTTACTCATATTTAACAGAATCCTAAATACACAGGAGCAGCAGAGATGACCAGGTCTAATCCCTGTTATCTCTGCACCACCTGCTTTCTTAGAGTTTCTTTGTAATTTGTCCACCATTTCCCTTTGACTTTAAGAAGTCATAATCACAGGGGTATAGTTCTGAGAAGGGTAGGGGAGTAGACGATAACTTTTCAAGACAAGGAACAGAGGAGAGACCTGGATCAAGAACTAATAGAACCCTGGGTGATGGAATGTCCAGTGCAGCTTCTGGCTTAAAGAAGGTGCAGTGGTGGCTAAATGTGACCCAAGGAAAACTGAACTACTTACTCTATGGGCAATATTCAGAGAGCAGTATTCAACATTTTACAAAGCTATCATGGTACTAGGACATCAAGTGTATATTGATGTGTATATTGTAGGTTATAAGAGTTGAGTGGTTAGAAATACAGGGAAGCAGATTTTGATCTCCTTTGGGGGAAAAATGGGAGCTAGGTAATGGTGAAAAAGATTTTCTCAAAAAAGTAGTATGAATGGCCTGTTATTAAAAATGTATGCGCAAAAGCTATAATGGGCATTTTTGTATTAAAGGAAAAACATTGAATAAGCCGAGTAAAATCAGCCCCCATGAAAGTTGCATATCTGTTGCCTAGATCAGGGTTCATTGTTTGGCATGCATCAACTAATTGAGCAGTCCAAGTAGGTTTGTTGTAAAGAGTTTTGCCACTTGCATCAAGCAAGGAGACATGGAGGTCCCTCTAAAAACAAGGTTCCTGGTATTAAAGGAGTTAGGATTTCTATAGGACTATTGGTATTTGGACAAAATGGGAGCAGACTAGAGTGTCTGGAGGCTTGCTTTCACAGGCCTATTATAACTTCATGACCAGACTATGCCACAGCTTGGATCACACGTAAAGAAAGTGGTGGTTAAGGACCACCACCTTGGGCAGGGATTTTAATACACAAATGGATGTTCATGAATCCAAGGTAATTTTAGATCAGTAGTGGTCCTCTTTGGTTAAGGGTTTAACCAGTTTGGGTCAGGAATCCTTAACTAAACATCATTAAATAACTCTTAAAAGTTTTCCTGATAATGCCATCTGATTTTTCAGTCTTCAGCCCCCTAGTTAATTTCTCTGTGAATCATTTTCTTTATCAGTAAAATGGGCACATTAATGAAGCTTTAGTAGTTATAGGATTTGAAGAGAAGTTAGATGTTTAATTCAGACCCTGGCATATAGTAAGTGCTTAATGAATGTTGTAATAATGATAATGACGGTGATTAAAGACCATAATGCAGAGGTCCAAAGCAAAGATTACAATAATGACGTTGACCTTGACACAACCTTCTTTCAAATGCAGTTCAGCTAAGTTATTTAAAACTATGTTATGCATATAAATGCAAGTTGTAATTCATCATTCAGCTCTGATTAGTTGTTTGACTGCCACCTAAGAAATAGGTGGACAGACTCAATCTCTTATAGCAGACAAGGCCACTCCACTCCTCCCTGCCACCCTTAGCTCCATGTCCAAGAAAACCTTGCCAACTGACTTTTGAATAATATGTGTGTGTGTGCGTGCGTGCATGCGTGTGTGTGTGTGTGTGTGTATGTGTGTGTGTATAGCCGCCTGTTTAACTCTTTGGAAAGATTCAGAGAAATATACTTAGCCAAGGGCATTAAAGAATACTTGAAATGGACCATCAAGAGAATTCAGTGGAGAACATTTTTAGTGCTACAAACCCTTCTATTGAAGATTAAAAAGCAAATACAAAGTGATGAAAGGGAGGCAGCAAGGTAGACTCCTGGAATGAAATAATTTCTGTAAGAAAGGATTTTGCAGGTAGGATATTGCACATTAAAAATACTCCATAAATTTTCAGTCTCTATTATTTAATCTACCCCATAGAGGATACAAGAGGGTATAAGAATGAAAACCCCGAGGAGTGACTAGCACAAGGTATTTTAGAAACTTTATATTGAGCAATCACAAAGACTACTGTGGGCCCAGTAAGAGCAAAAGAATGCTGTAGAGACAGAAGAAGAAAACTGTCTTCAAGTGTTCACTGAAGAGAGAGTTTGAGGAATCAAATCCAATAGGGTCAAAAAAGAAAGACTTGTCAGACTGGGAAACTACAAGCTCACAGAGCGTTAACATTTTTTTTTTTTTGTGACTGGAACCTAGGTAAACTCTTGAATAGAGGATGGACTCTAGTGAGGAACAAGAACCCATTAGCATTAACCAGTGTGAGTGGTGTCTTCTCCTCAACTGCTAATCTTTTTTCCATTTCTCTCTTTTTCCTAAGTAGGACAAGGACCATTGTAAGTATCAAGTAAGAGAATGATGATGAAATATTGTATCCTCTAGAGGTTTGTCTCTATAATTGATCAAGAAAACTGGCTAATCCTCAGATGCCCTTTCATTCACTTATTTGATAACTATTTATCCGGTGTCCATGATATGCTAGCTGTGAAGCTATTAAAGTAATACACATTTAATTGATGTTAAAATTAATCTTTCCTTCATTTTGGAAGAGAAGCATCTTTAATAAATTATAAGACTACACACATAGGGGAGAAAAACAATCTATACTGGAGTGAGAGACATCAATATAGAGAAAGTTTCATGTTTTCCTTCTTTTTCCATACAGAGCCTTCATTGGTTGTTTAAGAGACTTAACCATTTCTCTAGATAACACACTCTTTGAGGGCAGGAGCAATTTCTGATTCATCAAGCACTGTTTTTGGTCATCATCACTATTGTGCTCAACACACAGTGCATACTGAATAATATTTTCTTAATTGAATTGTATTAAAAAAGTCAAGACATCCATGATGAATATTTCTAGCCTAACTAAGAACAAAATTTTCAGTTTTCCCTGAAATTAAAGTTCAAAAGAGGCAGGCGTTCTTTCTTATAGGGCCATATCATATTACTAGTTCAAGTGATTCTCTCTTTCCTCAATAACACTAGGCCTGATTTATCCTGTTAATTTGATCAGATCAAAGTCACCAGTTACAACCTCTGATAGTTTGTCCCTTCCTGTACAATTCTAAAACCTTTGTGAAAATAGACAAGAACAGTGAAGAGAGGTTTGGAAAGGAAGGAAGCTACCCTATAATCATGTTTATTGTTTCATAATAGGTTTATAGAAATTATGAATTCAGCTATTTTATTAATGGGGCTTTTAATTATACACCACAGTGAAGGGTGAGGCAAAATATCTCTCAGCCCCACTAATTAATATGGGTTTTCAATGACTGTTAATTAAGGACAAAGGGTACCAACACAACGCAGTTCACCCTTGACTCTGATGAATGCAGAGTCAAATCAGTAGCTTATTTCCAAGTTAACTTGATGGATAAAAAGTCAAGTTCAGACCTAGTTTTTTCCCCTAAGGGGACCATATTTTGCTGTTTAGACAATAGAATGAAGAACTCATCCTGTGGGCCCATGAACAAAGCCCAGAATTGCAGGCCCCAAGCGGACAGGGTAGCTATGGATTATTTTGAGATCTGCTTTCAATAGGCAGCATTTCACAGGCCTTTTATAGCCCCTGCTCATTCTAGAAACTCTGGATGCAGCTTCAGAACCACTGGGAGGTCCAGTTCCAGACAAACATGTTGTTCCAGGTAGACATGATCATAGTACATGTGCCCGTTTGCCTCTGGTCAGCCCTCCCTTCCATGTGCAGAATCACATGTATACTAACAACCTGTCTTTCCAGAAATGAATTATGTTGCTACGTGCCATGTGTCATGGCTAATATACCTAGTCTTTAGAGGAAAAGACAAAGAAACAATGTATTATTTTGTGACAAAAGAATCCTGTTGAAGAAAATTCATATAATTCAAAGAAAAGAGTATGGGTTTTAGAAAGACAATGATTTTACCACTTAATGCCTTTAGTGACCTTGGCTTTGACCAGTTATTTTATCAATGAAATCTGATTATCAAAACCTACTCTCTGATGTTTTTGTTAGACTAAAATTAATAAGGCAAAGTTACCAACAATCAAAATATTATAAGACTTGCCTTGTATTAGACCATGCATTTTAGTTTACTATGGTTGGAACTTTATCACAAACCAGTGAGGCAAGCAATTTTTTTTCATTGTGGGCCTCCCTGGTGGCACAAGTGGTTAAAGTGCAACACTATGGAGCTATCCACAGACAATAGAGTAGTTTGATCAATCCCGGCCAGGGAGGTGACCCACATGGTGCAGTAGACCTCTCCTGTTTTGCCTCTGTTCCCCTCTTCAGTATATATCAGTCAATCCACCTACTCTGTTCCCTACTTTGCCTTTGGTGAATACTCTCACCCCCACCCCCCCCACACCTCTGGCCTGTACCCCATTTCTTGCTTGCATAAATAAATAAATCTTAAGAAATATTTTATTATTGATATGGAGACTAATGACCAAATGGTAAAAATGAAAGAGGCTATTTCATCATGGAAGCGTACCTTCATTTTAAAAATAGTTATACTGTTGTCTACCCATGTGGGTTATAGTAAGGATCAAGTGAATTAATGGAGGTGAATGTGCTTATGAACTGTTGAGTGTTCTATCAACTTTTATGTTATATTGAGGACTTAGCTGAGGTCACTCAGAAAGGCAGCAGAACTGTATGTCATTCGTTAATTCATTCATTTGCTCATTCATCCAACAAACACTGTCACGCTATTCTATGTGCCAGGAACAAGGCATTCAGTTTAGAAGGAAAAGGTAACATGGCTGGATAACTGTAAGAGAAGGCATATTCTTCTTCTTCTTTTTTTTTAAAGATTAATTTATTTATGCATACAGAACTAGGGTACAGGCCAGAGGTGCAGGGGCGGCGAGAGGATTCACCAGAGACTGAGTGGGGCGCAGAACAGGCAGATCGATGACGTACACTGCTGAGGGGAACAGCGGGTGGGTCAGGAGAGGTCTGGCACACCTCTGCGGCAGGTGGGCATCGAACTCTTGCAGAAATGGCTTTAGTGCTTCACTTTAACCTGCTGCACCACCAGGGAGGGCCCAGGCATATTATTCTAAGGAAAGTAAGAGAGCTGTGTCAAAAGATGAATTCTCTGTAATGGTAATTAGCCATTTTCTGGTTCTCTTTTATCTACATTCCATTTTATTTGATTCCATGCCATCCTATCCCAACTGCTATCAGATTTATACCACTAATCTACTTAGGACCTTCCTGTGGATATCCATTGTTTATGTGTTAGCAAATACTAGGCTATATGCATAGCCACACTGTTGTGCCCTCATGGACAGATGTTACTAATCAATCACAGTACTTATTCAGAATCTAGACTCAGTCTCAGAATCCTTTGCCACATAGTGCTCTAGAAGGCAACTAACAGCTATTACAGTTGGCCTTAAAAGCTGGAGTGGTATTTCCACTGTGTTCTTTGTGATTCTATTCCTTGGGTATGAAGAGTGCAAACTTCAAACTCTTTCTAAATCAACAGATGTTAGTATTTTATGATTCAGAAAAATTAAACCTCACAGGATTTGAGCCTTTCTCAAAGTCTCACATTTAGTAAGTCCAAAGACCATGATTCAATTATCAGTATTTTGATTCCCAATTTAGTTTCTTACTGTTAACTGCAAATTGCTTTTTAATATTATGTTCTCTGGGATCTGTGTGCTGCTCTGTTTAAGTTCCATATTTATGGAACAACATATTCATCCACTTACCCATTTGGTTTTTCACTTGCTTGTTCAAGAAATATTCAGGTGTTATGATATATAGAGATGAGTACTCAAAAGGCGTGTAATGATTATATAATTAATCAGTTTTTATATTCTTAGTCATCATTGAATCCTACTGTATAACAATGCTGTTATACAGTAATTGTTCAATCAATCAGTAAGTGTACTGTCTTGTGATTGAGCTGCCAATAAAATATTCAATCACCTGGCACAGTCTCTTGCATTCTGTAGGTGTACTATGTCTGCTGTTAACTAACACTAAGGCCAGTATGTTATGGGGATACCCAGGCAAATGTACCAACAGAGGGGGAGGTGCTACTGAGCTGTATATGAAAGGGTCAAATTATGTTATACACAGAAAAGTATGTGCAAAGACAGTGAGATTTGCAAAGCACAACATATCTGGATGCATGTAGATAGGTAAAATGAGGCAAGATACACATAAACTACATTGTGAACATTATGTCCTTAAGGACTTTCACTTTATCTAAATGATGCTTATTGAAGAATCTTAAGTGAAACAGTCATACGATGGGTTTGTCACTTAGAAAAAACCTCCTACAACCATAGTTAAAATTTTGACACCAATTCAGCAAGCAGTTTTGAACATTTGACTCTCATAAATGTTAACTTTTATTATTGTTAACTGTGGAGTCAATAGATGGTTGTGTGTCTCTACATATGTGTGTGTGTGTGTGTGTGTGTGTGTGTGTATATAAAGCAATATTAGCAATAACATTTTCCTTAATTAATTTTCCCATGACTGAATTCCTATTTGAATATTCGTTCTTACAACATTGCAGTATGTTGTGATGCACTTCAGCGAAATTAACTCAACGAGTTCCTCTTTCCAATTTTAATATTCCGTTGGGTTTTCTATTCCCGAAAACTCATTAGTATCTGAGTGCAGAGCTGACGAGAAACAAGAGAGAGGCATATTGTGTGAATGTGAGTCAGAGAAAAGAGACAGCTGGCACGAGAATTTTCTAATAAAGCCCAAAAAGGCTGTTGTGTCTTAACCAAAAAAAAAAAAAAAAAAAGCATGCTTTGAGCTTTCCCTTTGTATTAAAAGTTCTGCATCTTATTTACACCTTGTATGAATGCTGGCAAAACCAAATTGTTATCACTGAAACCTTCTCATGGATCCTTGCCAGATAAGTGTTGGTATGTTTTCCAAGTTTTCTGGTAGTGTTAGAAATTTTATAAATATTCCCTTCAATCATTTGTTCATATAGATGACATAGTTTGCATTTGCAACAAAAGCATTTCTAGCAATGTACCTCTTGACTGTTTTATCTCTCTTCTCCAGCTTTAATCAACTGGTGTAAATTGACCACTCAGATATTACAGTGTTTTCCCACTAGCATACTTTAACCTTGGCTGTTATTTCTTTCTAGAATGCTTTTCCCTATTGCATTTGTATATTGACATTCTGTTTCCCAAAGCTCAGTTTTTCCCAACAAAAAGACTTCCATGTAAAGTAAATGTGAGTTAACCTCCTTTCTCGAATCTGTGATACCCATCACATTCCAAGTCCTGTGATACTTGTTTGTGTACCCACCTTCTTATAACTACATTGAACACCGGCAGTTTACCAGTCCTAAAATTATTATTAGCATCAGTGTTGGTATTATTACTACCACTTTACAGATGAGGTGTCTGAGGGTCTAAAAGTTTCACTGAGTTTCCCAAGTACTATAAATTTAGACACAGTATGAGTACACAACTCATACTCAAAATATATCCTCTTTCAACCATACTAGACAGTTTTCCTGCATTTTACCCAGTATAATAGGATATAGAGAAGCCATAGTTTTAGATTGCCATGACTAATGAATGGGTTAAGTATTTTGAAGACAAAGGTTAGATGGGATTATTTCATGTACCGGACAGTGGGGGGGACAGTGTAAAGCAGGCATGTAGAAATATGCACCTATGGAACATAGGATGTTGAGGAACATTAACTCATCCAGCTGGCTAATAGGAAAGCTTTATTGAAGGGGGTAGGGTATAGGACATAGAGGGGGAAGTATGCCTAGAAATAGTCTCTAAATACAGAGCAGAAGGGCATTGTAATCCCATGGCCAGGAATGGAGGGAGAAACTGATGGCTTGGGTAGAGGCAGGAGTGCATGGAGAAAGCTCACGGTGCTGCAAAGTAAATGCTAGAAAATAGGGCTGAAGATACCACAGCTCATTTTAGTTGACTGGTCACCTGCATTTGCCTGGAATTGGGACTGAATCAGATGTGGCAGTTTAATGCTGATTTTCCTGAACTCTGAAGAAAGGATCCTTAAATACTTGCAAGAATAATATTGAGCCAAGGAGCCCCAGTTTTATGGAGGGAAGAGATGTGAGGGCAGGGAACTAGGCAGGGCATTGCATAAGCCAAGTAAAATCAGTCCCTAAACTGGGTCATGAGGCAGGGAGGTGTGAGGGGGAAGTAGCAAGAACTTCCTTCGTGTTTTTAATGTGTTAAGACTGTTTTAGTTCAATGTGAGGCATGATCAGGAAGAACATATGTCCAAGTTTCTCTTGTTTTGAAGTGTTGATTGGTATAACTAAAAGAATGCTAAAATAGCTCTATAGACACATTGAAACGTTTCTAAAGTAACATTGTAGCCTGTTCCAAGGGTGGTGAAGAGGAAAAAGGGTTTGTTGTATTGTTGTGGTAGCAAGTAACTGACCCTTCAGCATGTAATTAACTTTGGACAAATGTTATCACCTCCAGCCATATTTTGGGGGATCTCTCTAGCAGCCAGGGTACTGGTGTATACACATAAGCTCTCTATGATGCCTTGCTTCTAGCTGGCTCAATTTCAGTGTGTGTGTGTGTGTGTGTGGCAAGACATCTCTGCCTTCTATGGCTATTTCCTGTGCCCCTTTCTGTAAAATCTACTGTCAAGAGGGGTTTTCTATGGACATAATCACTTGGTCTGTCTTCGTTACTGCCTTATCCATAGAGCCTAGCATGTGGAGATTTGTAAGCAGAAAACTTGAGTATAACATGAACTAGAAAAAACTGGGTTTATTTTCTACTTCATGTAATCGCTAACTGGAGGCTTCTAAGCCAATCATCTGGAATTCCAAAGTTTCTGTAAAATGGGAAAATAACAACCATCCTGCTTGAGTCACAGGATTCTTGTGAGGATCAAATACATGTAGCACTTAGAGGGAGATTATAATTAGCAGGAGATAAAGGGAAGCGATCCATCACTTACTGTGTCCTATGCTAGGTGCTTTACCTAAAACAACATTATAGTATTTAAGTCTCATGACAGTTTTAAAAGATATTATCTTTTCCTTCATCTTTTAAATAAGGGTGCTAAGGCTCCTAGAAGCTAAGGCCACACATTTAGTACGTGGCAAGCCTAAAGTGTCAAAGCCTAATCTGTCCAACTTTGTAAAAACCCATGTTCTTATCCTTCATACTGTACAAATGGGAGGTAATTTTATTGAAATACTGACATTTAAATGTAAGCTTTTACAGAAAGCAATGATAGAAGGTCAAAAGTAATTTTTAAAGGACGCAGAGATGCCACCCGACTTTGTCTAGGAAGAGATATTTTTGCCCTAATTAGCATCATGGTTTCCAACAATCTGTGTATCATGACATTTGCCATGCATCTGTGGGAACTAGGGCGATAGTTCTTTTGCTAGCAGAGATCTCATCTGCTGATGCTACTTTTCCTCATTTCTCGTTACCTCTTCCTTTAGCAATGCATGTTCATTGAGCTGAATAGAGAATCTTTTTGCCAATGTAAACTGTATTTTCTGGAAAGCTTTACCACCCCCACTCTTGTATTACTTGTCCTATGACAGCACAGTCTTGAATAGTTTAAGTGAACACAAAGCATGTATTAATTGATGAGTAAGACATGCTTGGAATCTCAATCCTGCCCTTTCTTAGCACAAGAACCTCGGACTCTCAGAATTCAGGCTCCTTTTATAGAATAGTGAAGGAAACAAATGATTTAGCAAAGTGTTTCAGAGGGCCAGCATGTGTGAATGAGCCAATTCTATGCAGTTCGATGTCTTGAGACCTTGTACATGTTAGTTTCCTGTCTTCTATATTTATTTATTTTATGTGATTGCTTAGACTCAAAAGTTTAGAGTTCTAGTCCTAGAGCTTGAGTAAATCACTTCACCTTGCTGAGCTTGTTTCTCTGTAATGATGTCTATAACTTTAATTGTACTATTGGTGCAGGTGTCAGTCCTGTCAAAAACCAAGTGTATGCTACCATGGTGTAGGAAGTGCTATGATAAATTGTGGGGCTCTGTGAGTACTGAGGAGAACAACAAATTCAGCCTTGGAGAAGGTGGGCTGGGGACTATAGAACAAGGGTCTTCCTCAGAATAAGCCTAAGAGTTATCTACTAAGCATGGAGAGGAATAGCATATTTATGAGTTTATGTGAAGCTAAAAGGTGAGAAAAAACACACAATGTTCAGAAAACTGAACATCTGCCAATAAAAGTAGAAAATCTGACTATTGTGTAGTCAAATATGTTTCTTGTAAGTATGTAAGACAGGGAAGTAAAAAGGATGGATAGCTTAAAACATTAAGGGATTTGTACTTTATCCTATAGGTGATGAGGAACTGTGAAAGGGAAGGGCAGGGCATGAGCAATTTGACTATAGCTTTTTGTGAATCAAAAGACAATGGATTTCAAGATGCCAAACAGGTAAACAGAGCAGTTAGGAAGCAATTGCAGGACTTTTCAAGTATGAACATGGCATATTTATGGGTAGAGAAGAGACCAGTTGACTGTAGTAACTGTGATTATGTGCTGACATGAGGGAGAAAATAGGAGACTAAGCCAGTGACATCAATATCAAAGACTCTCATAAAGAACCCTTTTGAGTCACAGATTTATGTATAATTACAGATGGAGGTCAGTTTTACATATACACATATGTTAAGTATCCCCTTGAGATACAGGTAGTTACTAATTTTTTTTTTGTAATCCTAAGGATTGAACATGGATATTCATTAAACAGTACCATATGGCCAAGAAGCTTCCTGAGGCAAATTTCCTTGTATATTTGATCAAGCTCAAGAGCAGGAGTTTGATGTTTTTCAGTAGAAGACATGAAAAGATTATGTTTAGAAAGAGATTCGGTACCTTCTGCCTATGTGGTGGACACAGCCATTCAGTCACTCATTAACAGACTTACACCCTTTATACCCCTTCTAATCTCTGTGTCATTTAACCCCCAACATGTGGATGGTGAACTATGGTATTTTGATCCAGCTATATTTGCTCAGTGTCTGTTATTTCTCGGGACATAGCCAGGTCTAGAGAAAAAGGAAATAGTTATTAGAATTAAATAGATATATAACAAGCTAGTAAGGTACCTAACACCATGCTGGGCATAAGGGCAGCTCAACTAATAATGGTTTCCTCCTTGATACACAGCACCATGCTGGGCATAAGGGCAGCTCAACTAATAATGGTCTCCTCCTTGATACACCTAGATTATAAAAACCAGTTGATGAATAAAGAACAGATTGTACATGCTGGGATTTATAAGCTCCTTAGACAGATGAGATACAACAAATAAAATAGTCATTCTAATGCTTCACAGTTTACAAATCACTTTCTCATAAATGATTCCATGTCAAGCTTGCAGTTTTTATTCAGATAACCAGGACATGGCATACTATCAGCCCCATGTAAAAGACGAGGAAACTGACATCCAGTTAGGCTTAGTGACTGAGTGAGACCACATTGTTGTTACGTGCCAAGCAGATCTCCTTGGCTGAAGCACTTAAACTGTGGTCTGTACAAGACATCATATAAACTTAAATTGAAGCCTGTGAGTACTATCACTTACAGTTTTATAGTTCAAAGGGAGATTTGAGGATCAAAGGTTTATTGTACTTAGAACTCTACAATCTGGTTACATTTCCTACTGTTTTTCAGGATTCACTTTTAAGAATGGTCAATCTTTATCTTTCTTCTGCCTCTGTCCCAGTTAGGGTAAGATTCCAGTAATGTCCTATGAACTGTCCTAATAGGCTGAAATGTTTTGCTTCATTCCAGACTAATCAAGGCTTTATGTAGCCATCCAGAGAAGGCAGCCCTATGTCTTGACCTCTGGGATCCAAGTGGTATTAAGATGAACTATAACTGCCAATGTCCTACTGTCCTTAGTCTACTTTTTGATTTAAATTCCTGGCTGCCCCCAAGGAAGCCAGTGCTCTTGCCCTTTTCTCCCTCATCTTTTGTGTAGTGCTCTCCCTGGTTTCCTTAAAAAAACCATATTGAGAATTACAGGTAAGACCAAATTCATTATGATCCTGATGCAGAGTCTTAAGTGGTCTGGAGCGTCTGGCTGGCTTATCATTTATGTGGCAATGTAGAGAAAAGAAGAAAATGCAACTAAGCAGATTGTTAATCTGAGGAAGAAGAAGAATATAATACCTGCTCCCAAGAATAAAGCACACACTTAGATGAGTTCAGTAGACACACTAAACCACTAGACGCTACTTGAAAAGTGTGTTTTGAGGACTGCTTTAAATGTATTACCTCATTATATATATAATACCCCTCTGAGTATTACTATTCTTATTTTATTGAGGAGCTAATTGAGGCTCAGAGGGAGGTTTATGTTTTGTCCAAAACCCCATAGCTAGGAAGTAGCAGAACTGTGGCTGAGGGTTCATTCTTCTGACTGAATGCACTATTATTTCCTCTTACTCAAAGTTGCAATAGATGATCAAGTTCTGGCCTTGCAGCTCAGAGCCAAGTATTTTTGGATCTCAGGTTAGGTGTGATCTGGCAGGCAATATGTGATGAAGCATTTGGGAAGATTTTCTAATGAACCTGGGAGTTTAAGGATGAATTTGAAGAAGCAGGGGAAGAGGGAAGATTCATGGTTATAGAATGTGCAAAGTTGTGGGGGGTGGGAATGGATTGGGGCACAAGTGGAGGTGGTGTGGATCATGTTCTCACAGGAGCAAAAAATTCATTCTGAGGAGAAGAGTTTGGTTTATCTGGGGAGGGTACTGTTAGTCTAAATGTGCCTCTTGTTCCCACGAGCTATAGGGACCAATCCTCTGTGAATATGAGAAGACCCACTAAAAACATGAATTTGGCTCTATCTTATAAACCATACTGAGGAGAGGTTTTTCCAAGCCATATTTAAAACCTTGTGTTGAAAAACATCCCTAAATCCTCTAACAGAAGACAGATGTCTGCTTGAACAAATATCAGCTCTCACATAATTTGTTGTTTTTATTTCCCTAGCATTTGCCTATTGAATCTGACAACCTCCTATAATTATCCATTATCCAGAATGAATTATGGAGTGCATGCCTCATGTATGTGACTCATGCTGTTGTTGGTTCTTGGACTGTGTGGATACTAGGGTGCCTCTATGCAGGGTCCCAGGTTTTTTGTCTGTTTTCTTGATGCCTCTCCCAACCCCAAGTCTCAGTACCTTTACCTAGGAAATGTGATTCCTATCTTTTCCACTGGATATAATCTAATTGAAGCCCCTATTCAAATAGTTTAGTAACTAGGAACATACATGGGCCTGGAACTTCAACAGGCTCATTTTCTTAATTAAAAAAAATTAAAGTGTTTTTTTAAAATTTTCTACCTCTTACTAGCTTGTTATTTAATATCTATAAATGTCTATCTCCCCATCTTTAAAATTGTTGTTGAAAATAATCTACCATATAGCAGACATTTAATAACTAATAGTTCTTAGTATTACTGTTATTTTCCTTTTTATTTAGATCATATATATCAGATCAATAACTAATCTTTATTGGAGATCAGGATATTTTGCTAGTCATTGATATGCACATGATATCATAATTCTAATAACTACTATATGAAATTGGTACATTTATTATCCTCACTTTATAAGGATACTAAGATTGAAAGGTGTTAAGTAGCTTCCCAAAAAAGGTGATACAGCTAGAATAGGTAGAACCAGGGTTATGGAGTCTGGCTGAATTCATAATTGCTACATTGGCTTCGTCATAACCTTAACTACGTTACATGTTCTCTCTCCAAAATCGACATGCCTTTTACCCCCAAGACTGGCTGTCTCTTTATGCCTCACCCCTTCCCTGATATCTAGTGCTGCCTTGCTTTTTCTAGGTCTTTCCAGAAGAATCGACCCAGTATTTGTAGACCCGGTGTCTTAACCTGGCTAATAACTGATTTCTGAATATTGCTTCTCTGTTTTCTGCCTGTCTAGATAGTGATTCATTCATTGTTTCAGAAAACTTTGACCAAGTGTCTGGCAATCCCAACACAAATTAAATAAGACTCTATTATAAAGGAACTCATTTCTAGTCAGGGAGACAGACAATAATGAAATGCTACTGTTTTTTTCTTTGAACTACTGTTATAGACTCCAGGTGGCTTCTACTGGGAGCCTCCTCAATTTTCCATGTTGTTTCTACCTCCAACTCTCCTCAATATTGAAACAAGGTTGATTTTTGAAAAATATAAATCTACATACTTTATTTTGATATATTGCATTGCTCTTAGATGTATAGAAGCAAATAAACCACCCAGTAAGGGAGTTGTAGCAGTATAAGATGATAGGATAGACTTTAAAGCTATTTCTGTTACCAAGATGTGACTTCATCTGGGTGAAACTGTACATCCCTAATGCCATCTCCTACCAAAATTCACCCACTTAATAACTTATCCTTCTCCAGTGAACTGATCATTTCCAATTACCCCAAGCAGGTGAAAATTTACTTACTTTAGTGACAGAGCCTATTAAAGAAGTGTGCTTTCATTCAGTTACTCATTCACTGAACTTGCGAACTTCCATTCTGTTTCAGGCTGAACTGAATGCTAGAAATACAGGTTCAGCTTATTCAACTCTATTAAAAATTTTAGTTGTTGATGTTCCAGCAATAATCAACAAACAGAAAACAGATAGTGTTGCTGTTCACATATAGATTAAAATTAGAATAATGCCTAGCTCCTGCTCCTGGAAAGTTCTTATTCTATTAGAAAGATATTCATTTATTTACTCAACATTTTCTGGGCATCTAATATGTGCCAGGTCCTAGGGATGCAATAATAAATGTGAGAGATTCAAATGTGAGAGACTGGCTTCGTCATAACCCTAACTACATTATATGTCTTCTCCCCAAAATCGACATGCCTTTTACCCCCAAGATTGGCTGTCTCCTTATGCTTTACCCCTTCCCTGATATCTAGTGTTGCCTTGTTTTTTCTAGGCCTTCCCCGAAGAATCAAACCAGTATTTGTAGACCTGGTACAATAAATAAATGTGAGAGATTCAAAGTTGTCATATTTATAATAGGAAGTAGGAATTACAAGATCAGAATTCTGTGCAAGGAGTGGTAGGAAACAAGAGGCAGGAGACTTGAATTCTATATGTAGGACTAGGGAGGATTTTTCACTGGAATTACTCATAGAACTAAGTCTTAAAAGTATGTAGGTGCTATATTATTGCTAGGAACCACTAATGAGCAAATTTAAGTAAAATGTTACACTTAACATTTTTTTCCAGACTTTCCTCCTTTACATAGAATATTAATATAAATATTTATAATATTTATAATATTTATAAATATTGCATTATATTGATGAGAAAACTACCATGCAGGGGTATTGAATGACTTACTCAAAATCGTAAAACTAGTGAGTGACAGCATCAGTATTCTAGCCCAAGTATGCCTGGCTTCAAAATCTTTTCTCTTTGCCCTACTAAATGCATTGACTTTTTCTAGACTCCACCATTTGACCTTTCAGACATATAATTTCACTTATAATTCCTCTGCACATCAGTCTTCTGTCATGTTCAGTTTGAGAATCTCCATCTAAAACCCAGTGCAAAAGTTCTCTGGGGCCAGAATTCTGGAGATTTATCGTTTCACCGAAAATGGATTTCCAGTTAATATTAGTCTTTTTCTTGTTTCCTGCTCCCACCATCTTGACAGTGGCTGAATTTTCCTGGAAAATTTCAGGCTCTCTTTCCAAGTAGCAATTGTCATTCATTCCTTCTTTCTTCTCTTTAGGAGATTTTCTCCCTGCCATTTAATTGCCCCTTTATAAGGACTATAAAATCAATGAACTGGTCTTATGGACCTCTGTGGAAGAGTGCATCGGGCAGAAGCCATGGCACTCAATAATGTTAAAAATGGTTGGCCCCTCCCTGATGGTGCAGTGAGTTAGGACACAGCATTGTAAGCTAGCTGCAGCCACTTCAGTATGAGTTTGATCCCTGGCCAGGGAGGTGACCCATATGGCATAGCAGACCTCTTCTTTCTCACCCACTGATCCCCTCAGCAGTGTCTTGTCAATCTGCCTGTTCCACTCCCCTCTGTCTGGTGAACTCTCTCTCACTACCCCTGTCCCACTGGCGTATGCCCCACTTCTGTGTGCATAAATAAACAAATCCTAAAAAAAAAAAAAAAAAAAAAAAAATGGCGCCTATGCTACTCAGTAGGAATAAAATAAAGAAAGTGACCATATGGGACTCAGAGTTATTTTTCAGTTAGATTTTTAAGTTGCTCTATTACTAGAGCCCCAGTTTCCTTATCTGTAAAAAGAGCATGGTCTGGCAGTCCTGTCAACCTCACTGATTTGTGGAGGATCATCTAATATTTAACCTTGAAAGGACTTTCATAAAGGAGAAGTGTTCTTCATATTGCATGTTACTTTACAGTGATTATTACTATTAAAATCTGTTTGTTTTTTAAAACATATTTTGCCTGACTTTCAAGGCCAAACAAAGCCATACTTATTTAAAGATATTTTAATATATGTATTTCTATAATAGATCATGATACAAGAAAACTAGACTAAGAATGCATCAATTTCAGTGAAGTCTTAATTAAGAATTTTGATGATACAGTGTTCTTTTCACCATGTGATCTCCACAAATGGAGTCTAAATAGAATCTTGAGGCCAGATTGTTTAGAAGGTTACTATTGAAAGATAGTTTGAGTTCTGTGAAGGAGTCATCACTTGTTATTCTTTCCTGATCTAGAACGAAGATTTTTCTGTGACAAAGAAGCCTTTAGCTTTGAATTTTATATGGGGGAATATCATGATTTCATCTTTTGTTCTGGTAGCATCAGGCCAAATTTCCCTATATGCATTATGGGACTGAACCATTGTATGTATAAAACTAAGAAAGAGAAAAAGAGAGTTCTAAAGAAATTTAAGAAACATGTTGATTGTACTCAGTAATGATCAGCACCTAAAATATAAATTAGCTAAAATTTTGTATAGGAAACCTAAGTAGGTATCACTGTTAACAATCTATATAATTTTCTTGACAAATGACTCTCCCTAGAAGCAGTTAACGGGAGGTCCACACATTCTATCAGTTGTATGTTATCTTCTGTCAAGTCACACTTGAAGCCGTGTCATTATTTCAATCTTGCTTGGTAATGATATGGACCAAAAGAATGCATATGCTCTTTTACAACTTCAGGGTTTGGCCATTCATCTGACAGCTGAACCAATGGCACTGGGGTACTCTACATGTGTTGTTCCTTTTTGTGGAGTGTAATGTGTACATGTCAGTACCTATGACTAAATATGCAGTCATACTGTTTCTGAAAGTGTGTGTGTATGTTTACATGTGTGGCATCTATTTTGGCTCATAAGTAAGTTTTATTTTTGGAGATTCAACTTCTATTTTACCAATTTTACTAGAACTCAGGACTCATCTTAATGCTTTGTATATAGCTAATGCTCGGCACTCATCTTAATGCTTGCTATTTACTGGTCAACAAGATGCATAGTTTCCAAGTGGAGAACATAACTTTTTCATAGCATTTTTCATAGCATTAACTATTTATGGCTTTAATACTTAACTGTGTGTCTACAAAGTATGGATAACCGATGTATTATCTTGTTTTTCCCTTAATAACACTATGTCCTCTTATCATGCATAATTGTATAGGCAGAAAGAACCCACTGATCAAGAAGTGTTAAAAGTTCTTACTAAGGTATTTAGATTAGAGAAGAAAACTATACATGGCACCCATGACTTGTCACCCACCACCATATCATTAACCTCATATAACATCTCAGCTTTTTGTTCAAGTAACTGAGAATTTTACATGTAGCCACACTTACTTGAATTAGTAACAGATCCATTAGTGATGGCCTTTAACAATGATTTGGAAGTTAGGACAGCTTATTGACTTTTCAGGTCAACTTACATGATTCCCTGTAGACTTTGTTCTGTTGATGGATATCTTTTCGTCTTATGTTATATGATAAGTCAATCAGGGAAAGTTTTCTGTACAGGTTTTAATAATAGAAATATAGCATATGGAGAGCTGAAAAACATTTTAGAGAACATTTATATTCCAACCAACTTATAACTACTGTCATTATTTTTAGTGATTCCACATTTAATATTCCAATGTCCTGGCCTATCAGTTCTTTGATTTGCATCATTCTCAAAAAGTCTACTCATCTAGTCTATATGACAATATGCATCCCTTTACAGAGTTAGTAAAATTTGAACCCAAACATTTCTTATTTTTTCAACTTATCCTCTTCACACCCCAATTTGACACCCATTGAGAATTCAAAACATTAACCTAAATGTCTTTTCAGCACTGTTGCCCTTCTTTTGTCCTTATTTCCTTTCATACCAGCTTAGCACTTATGATTTATCTTTATAATCATTTCTCAGCATACCCCTTCAAGTTCTTTGTTCACTCTATCCCACCTCTGTCTTAATTCCTAGAAAAAAAAAATTGGTTAAACTATACTAGGATGCATTTTTTCAACTGTACCTGAACATATAAATGTACTTTGAAAAAAATCCTTAAAGTCATGATTTTTGTTTTTTCTTAAATTACTTCAAATCTTGGGTGACCTCATACCAGATGTGTGAAGTCAATTTACTCTTGTATTCTTTCAGAGAACAATTTTACATCATTTTCTCTCTCTTCAAAAATTCACTATCCTACTACCCTACTTATACTTAGTTGATGATTATGGTGGCTTAAGAGGTCTAAATAGATGCTATTTTGCCTTCCCACTTGAGGTTCAAAATATCTGGAAAGAAAGGCATAGGTGTCAGCAGATGGAGGTTAAAGATATTGTCTATAGCGATGATTCAAAATATATAACATATCTGCAGATAGTGGACTGTCTAATAGAGAAACCCATTCAGTCTTAGATGGTCTAGAAAGCTATAGGTCTATTTCCTTCCCAGAGACAGTGTTTTATTAAAAATTGCATGACACAGAGGACTAGAGTGGAATGTATACTTTTTACTGCACATTCCTAAAGAGTCTCATTTCATCCTTCCAAATTCACCAATCACAAAGGCCCTAACATTGAGGGAATGAAAACTCAGAACAAGACCGTGAGTATTAAACATGAAGTTAGGGTAAAGGACCTTACCAACCAGCAATGAAATTTCTTTTTTTTATTATGAAAATGGAAGCAATCCCTTGAGAATGTCTTTCTACCCACTGAGCATTTCTATATGCTGTATTTTACCATATTTCTTTTTACAACTATTGAGCTTTTGTCCTTCATCTTAGGTCAGTTTTGCTCTATATGACAACACTATGAGCCCATACAGGGATGCTGTAAAATAATCTTCTCATTTCTCTAATCCTTACTAGGTTATTGGCAGCAACTTAACTTCATCTCCCATTTTCCTTCAGCTGCTGCCCCACCTCTCTGGCTTCTAATATACAAAAACTGTGAAAGGTGGGACTGTATTTTTCTATCTCTTTTCCTCAAACTTTTTCTTTTCTTGTGTTATATGTTTTTATAAGTACTATTATTTTTACATCTTTATTAATTTTTTTCACAGTATAGGATTTCTCCTCTTATGTGTGACCTCTATAGTTCTCCCACCACCAAAGCACCAGTAGTCTATTGTGCTCTCCTCCATGCCCCTATCTTCCCTCTCTCACTCTTCTGTCTCCCCTCCTAGATATTTCAGATTAATAGTCAGTTTTCAAGTTTGTCTGATATGCAATAGACTCTACTTAATGTGTACAACTGGATGAGTCTGTACATATGTAAACACTCATGATGCTATCACTACAGCTAAGCTACAGCCTCCATCTCCTTAAGTTTCCTGGTATCTTAACTTGGTTTGTTTGTTTTGTTGGTAAGAGCATTTAACCTGAGATCTACCTACCCTCTTACCAAATTTGAAGTGGATAATACTATATTGCTAACTCTAAAAATTGTTCTGTACAACAAATCTCTAGCATTTACTCATCTAGCATAACTGAAACTTCATATCCATTGAATAACTTCACATGTCCTCCACCCTCCACATGTCCCTGAAAACCACTTTTGTGTTCTCTGTCCTATGAGTTATATTATTTAAATGTTATCAATGGAATCATATGATGCTTGTCCTTCCATAATTAACTTATTTCTCTTAATCTTCCAGGTTTATTCATGTTGTGGCAAATGACAGGATTTCCTTCTTTTTTTATTAGACTGAACAATATTTGATTGAATTTATATATCATATTTTCTATATCCATTCATTTGTTGTTGGGAAATTGAGTTGCTTCCAGATCTTGTCTGTTGTGATTAATACTGTAGCAAACAAGGGTATACAGAAATTTTTTCAAGATCCTGACTTCACTTAGTTTGATCTATGTACCCAGAAGTTGGATAACTGTGTAATATGGTAGTTTTTTTTTTAATGATTTGAGGAACCCCGATACTGTTTTCTATAGCTATTGCACCTTTTTATATTACTCACAATAAGATTTATAAATAGCTGGCCCTCCCTGGTGGCAAAGCACAATACTAAGAAGCTAAAGCCACTTCAGTATGAGTTCTATCCCAGCATGCCCCGGAGGTGATCCACATGGCTGCTGCTCCCCTCAGCAGTGTATTTCCTTGGTTGTCCTGTTCTGTTCCCTACTCTCTCTCTCTAGTGAGTCCTCTCACCACCCCTGCACCTCTGGCCTGTACCCCAGCTCTGTATGCACAAATAAATGAATCTTTAAAAAAAGCTTTTTAAAAAAGATTTATAAATAGCTAACCAGTATATGAAAAGTTGTGCAACATCATTTATTATCAGGAAATGCAAATCAAAATTACAACAAGATACCACCTCATACCATTAGAATGGTTACTATAATAAAAACCTGAATGTAACTGGTTTGGGCAAGGATGTGGAGCATCAGAATCCTTGTATAGCCCTCCCCCTTAAATATTTTGCTTGACTCTAAATTTTATACTCCTTTGTTCTTTCTTCATACTTCTTTGTCATTGTTTTTTTTTTTATTTTAGCTAGAGTAATTAATTACTAGTACATAATCATGGAGTGTAGGCATCAAAAAATGCATGAATACATTACATTCTTTTTGTGTATTTTCCTCTCATTCTAAGCATGTAAATGTTGGACTTTTCTTTGCATTCACTCTATAGTGATTTTATTTAATCCTATAGCTTCAAATACTGTCTATATACTGATGATTCTTAAATGTATTTTGCCTATAGCTCCAACTTTGCTCCTACTCATGTACGCCTTTGAATTATACATCTACATTTATGGAACTACACTAATTAGCCAGGTTCTCAGTTCAAGGACCTTAGATTAGTTTTTAGCTTCCATTTTTCTCTCATAACTTGTATCCAATCATTTAGCAAATCCTGTTTTTCCCTTCTTGCACAATTAATCCCATATCCGATAACATCTCACCTCTTAAACTGCAATCACCTAGTTAAGATTATCTGTGGCCTAAACTATTCAATCATATCCTAGCTGGTTTCCATACTTCCACTATGCTCATATGCTGTTCTTCATATAGGAAATCTTAATATTCCAAATACATAGAGTCTCAACAACATCGTAACATCATCATCATCATCACTGTCACTACCACTACCACCACCATAAACATGTTCTACTTTCTTTTCCTGCCTTAAGATTCATTCTTTTCTCTGTACCCTTACAGATAGTAAATAGCTCTGGCATTTGCTCAGTCAGAATGTTCTTATGAACGTTAACTATATATCAGGGAATGCACTATAAAGACAGACTATAGTTGTGCATACAACATACCTAAACCTTTAATGAACTCACAGTTTAATGTCAGAACAATGTATTAATTAAAGTCTTCTTGTAAGCAAATGTCAACACAAGATTAAAATGCAAGAATCTTACTGGGGGAAATTCCTGTGAGAGAAAATAGAGTCAGAGGCCTGGAGGGCTTTAAGAGCTCACTGTGAGTCTTAACCCAAGCATAGGGGGAAAGAAAGTTTGGATAAAATGTTCAGCAAGATAATCAGGGAGTTTTTGTACCAAAGTGGCCTGTCAAAGGTGTCTCATTTCTTCCCAAAATGTATGTTTTATTAACCCTGCCAAACTCAGTCACTGGATCTTTGCCAGGAATAACCTGTGAAAGGTGTAGCTTTGGTGCATATGCAGCAATGAATTTTAAAGTGCACTTGTGGGAGCCATAGGTCAATTATGTTTCCTTATAGTTGGCAGTTTGCAAGGTACCTTTTAATAGCCACAACAGGAAAAATACATAAGTAATGCACTGTTCATATATTGTTGTAGATTAAGGGGGTGGGCATGAAGGAAATGGTGACAGTTTCCCTGGAAGATGCAAAAGAGGTCCTGAGAAAAGAGATACCTCACGGTCAAAAAGGTAGCCACATCACAGTCATTAATTATTCCTAGAGATTTGATGTGTAAGCAAGAAACAAAGCTTATGGAAGAATGACGATCAGTGGAATGACTATCACGTTGTAGTTCTGCACTTTTATAGTTAGATGCCAGAGTGCCAAGGAGCATATGTGATTTCTGCTCCCACATCACTTGTTTCCAGAGTTTATTTCTAGACATATTTTTGCTGGGAAAAAAAAAAGTCTTTTTAAAATGTTCATCTGTTTCCACTCTAAACCCATTTAGAACTGGAGTGTTTTGGTTGGATCCCAAAATCCTTTGAAATATGGGTTGTGATGAAGACTTTTATTGGAGTATGCTGATGAATGTAGGTGGTGTGTAACCTACCCAAATGGAAACAATAATCCCACCTTCTACCTGTCAACTCACCATGGGGTCCAGGACAGTGACTCTGATGATGATCTGGTTTCTTCTTTCCACGGAATACGTGAAGGGGTGGGTCCTTGTGGCTAGGACTTTACAAATAGAAAACAATCCATTTGGAAGAATTAACTCCAGGTGATGCAATAGTAGATTATTATGGTAGTGATGCCTGATGAAACAGAGTTCCCTTAGTTCTTGATCCTTTCTAACATAATATCAAAACTCTTCTCATCAAGAAGTGGAGGCTATTTACCCAATATTTAAGTTGAGACTGACCTTGTGACTTGTATGAGCCACCAGAGTAGACACTCTGACTTTGAAAGTAGGCTTTAAGAACCCTAGACATTTGACTTTGGTGCTATTAAAATGCTTCTGTCATTATATGAAGACATTGTCTAATTTGCTAGAGAATGAAAAACCACAGAGCACTAAACAGAGGCACCCAAGATGACAGTCACATCAATTGCCAGACATATAGATGAGACCATTTTAGATCATTCAGCCATGGCTGATTATCAGTTGCTGCAACTACATAAAGTATCCTGTGTGTGACTAGCCCAACTGCTCAATTGAACCCAGCCCATATTTCATAAGGACAAAATTGTGAGCAAAGATACAGTTGTTTCTTTAATTTACTAAGTTTAGGAGTGATTTACTATATAGCAATGGATAACTGCCCCATTATATAATTACCCATTTAAGGTGTAATAGTGTTATAGATCCAAAGATAACTATTAGGTGTTCCCAAAAGATCAACAATTTTGAGACTAGCTGTTTTAATGGAAAGGGTTTGGTATTTGTCCTTACAAGTTTAGATTCTCATCATCTGAATACCTCACCTAATCTCCTCAAGTTTTAGCTTCTCATTTGCAATAGAGAAAAACAGTTCTAGCTTCATAAGCTTACTATTAGGACTGAATAATCAAAAAAGTAGTAAGGGACATGTGGTGACTAGCTCAAAGAATCATTTGACAAAAGTCTATTTAAAATTGCTCTCTTCATTCAACCTTACAAATAGTAGGTATTTCATAAATAAATGTGGGTTTTAATTGAATTCTACTTTCTTGATAATTTTACTATCAAGATTCATATCTTTTTTGATATTTTCCTATCAGTTGAAAAGTATATTAAATTTACTAACAGTGACTTATATACTTTTATATCATCAAGCAAGGATTTCGAAGGAGATATTTATTTTCTTGAATTTACTTAGGAAATATTGGGTAAATATTGTGACTGAATAAAGGGTATTGATAAGAAATATTGTGACTGAATAAAGGGTATTGATAAGAAAAGTATGGGAGCAGTGAAATGCTTAATATGTGAAAGATTGTCTGCTGAACTGTACACTTAAAAATGATTAATTTGTTGTGTTAATTTCACCTCAGTGAAAAAGGTATGTGGCTACATGGCAAGGATATCTGAATTAGAATCAATTACACTCTGAATAATAAAATAGGACCTCCCTATTTTAAGAGGTTAAGTTGGAGCACTATGAAGAAGCTATCAGCAGTCACTGCAGCATGAGTTCAATCCCCGGCCAGGGAGATGACACACATGGAAGCGCAGACCTCTCCTGTCTCACCTACTGCTCCCCTCAGTAGTGTGTTTCAGTTGATTTGCCTGTTCTGTTCCCCACTCTAGCTCTGGTGTATCCTCTCACCCTGTGCACCTCTTGGCTTCTCCCAAATTCTTGCATGCATAAATAAATAAATCTTAAAAAAAAAAAAGAAAATGAAAACATATAATGCAAGACTCAATAAGGAATAAGTGGGACTTGGATAAACAGTTCAGCGAGGAATAATTCAAGGGCTCTATGGATCAAAGAGGTCATGGACCAGGGTGGGGGCAGCTATATGGCAGGCCAGGCAATTTGTGAATTAGAAAGTATGTGCTCCGCTGCAGCTGGACTAAATATCCCCTTCAGATGTGACACTGACCATTGTCTTAGACCTCTTTTCTGTGGTTTCACTAGTTTTGAATGCTACCTCACTTTCCTGAGGCAAACAACTATATGCTAATACTTCTTTTTAAGTTGGAAAGGAGGCAATCTCAGAGAACCAGAGTGAGAGAAAAGAGAGTTAACATAGAGGAGGAGGTAGAATTAATGCATGTAGGTTTGTTACTGACTGCTCATAATCTTGTAACAAACATAATTGGTTTCGAAGTCTCTTTCATCTCCCATTGTGAAAATGCCCTACTGAACATCAATTACTCCGATACCTCAAATTGTATGACCTAGCCCTCAGTGGCTGCTGAGGAAACAAGTTCCAGGACAGCAGTAACCAGATGCACCAGCAAGTTGAGTCACAAGATGCATCATGAGTCACTAAGGAGGTGGGAAATACGCAATCCAGCAACATTCCATACTGGCCCAACTGAGGCCTACCTACAACTTTATGGGCCTAGATAAGTGAGTCAGTGTGAGTGAGCATTACACTGTTCCCATGGTGTTTGGTACCTCAGAAACAACAAGAGAGCACTGAATACAGGTGGTAATACTTGCCTGATGCAAGATATGAGGCCAAGCTCTGTTGGGTTGACCCTGAAACAAATGCATAGATCTGCAACCACAGTGTTGTTAGTGGATGAACAGAGTACAAAGGCAGTATGAACTGTGCTATGAAGATGTGAAGGGGCTCAGTGAACTTCTCTTCGGTGAAAATAACCCCTATTTTCTTCTATGTCCAATACTGTGGTTGATGCTAGGTCTTCTTCCTAAGGGGCATGAAGGAGAAGCCACGGCTGAGAAATTCTGGGGAGACAAGCAATGTGGTTGGGTGTCATTATCTGGATTATTTCTATAATTGCTATCTTCTAGATCACAGCAATTTGACATTATTTTGTAATCATTTAACATCTATAAGCCCTAACAACACACAATTATATTTCTAGGGAAATATTCAAAAAAGGACTTTTAAATGTTTACCAGGGTACAAGATTGGTTATAGCAACCCTGGTCATAATGATAAAAATCCATCTTTTGTTTAAAAATAAAATAGATGACAGTGTCTCCTGAAGCATAGGTTATCATGATTTAATTTTATATACCCAGAATGGTTTAAAACAAAATTGTGTGCTTTTCATTCTGGATCTCAGTTGTGTCATAACACTTGGAATTCTTAGAGCACAGTGATTGACTTACTACCTTTGTGCATAACATTTTCTTGATCTGCTATACATTTCCTACTTCTTATTATCTTCCAGGTTTCAATGTACATAACTATTTACTCTTTGGGAAGGGGAAGTAGAACATTTAGAAATCCAAGAAGGGCAATTAATTGCCTAGTCTATTTGTTATTGGGCCAGCTCTCTGTGAGTAATGATATGGTGTTGCTATATCAATCTTTTAGATAAAATACACTCATGATAATTGAGGTGAACTTCCTAGTAAAGTGTTTATGTTTTATGGAAAAGGAAATTAGATAAGGGTAATAAGGTATATGAAGACATTGTGAACTAAGGTGTAAACTAGGTAATATATTAAATACATTCCAGAGAGAATAGATGTCTACTTTCTGTCATATAAAATGTAGGCCCAACATATTGCCTAGAGCTAGAGTTTGGAAGGATTTGATATCTTGTTAATGAACTGGTACCTCATATTGGTGACCAGGTGAAGTAACTAAATGACTTTGGGCAGGGAGGACATGATCAAAGATCTTTTGTTAGTAAAGCTATTTGACAGTGGTGTATAGAAGAGATTCAGTGGGAGACATTTGGAACTCTCCAAGGTGCCAGAGTATACACATGGAGGATAGTGTCCATTTTGGGCACCAGTAAATACTGGAAGGACTCTTAATGTATTTCTAAAAGAAGAAATACCTCTCAGTCCAAAGGGGGAAAAAGTTAAGTCAAACATGATGAAGATTATCAGTAAGTCAGGATGCACAGCAGAAGGCCAATCAGTACCAGAGGCCAACGTTTAGAGTAAGAGTGTAGCAAAGGTTTAGGACTCTTGCTTTTGCGTGATTATGATCTGGCAGGCCAGGCCTAAAATTTGAACAGAACTGTTAAGGGCGATGACAGAAAATGCATCAAATGAGTTGACATATTTGAAAGAGAAAGGATGACAGGTGATTCAAACAATGTAAAGTGCACTGGTTACCTGATGACAGATGTTTTGGTACACACTTAAAACTCCTTGGGAGTTCATATTCTGGATGTACCACCTTATACATTTCAACTCTCTAACCTATACCATGCAGAAGGCTTCTACAAGGAGAAGTTAGGTAAATACCTAATAACATAATTAAGTTTGATGGAACCAGTCACAAATTAATCTCATGAGAGAACTATACAACCAAGTAAAACCACTAAATTATCTGGAAAGATAGGCAGATAGACTTTTGAGTGCCTGGCTTCCCTGTATACCATTGTGGAGTTCTTGGCTCCCTATAAAACATTAGCATGACAAATTAGAGTTTTGCTCATGCCAGATATAACAATATTCATTTGTTTAATTAAACAATTGAGGCTGCTCTTAGTGTGGGTCATTTAAAAAATGTTAAAAATAAAATTAAACACATAATTAAGCTGACAAAAGATAAAGACCCTGATGCTGCAAGTTGAAGGCAGTTAATTTATATGGATCTGGGTCCCTGAAGGCACCACAGTTTATTAAAGTTACCAAGGCAGGGACATGATAAAATATTTTATGCAGTTCTTTAAAGGCTAAATTGCTCTGACACTTTTAAAGTCCACAAGATGCAGTCAATTAGGAAGCCTTGTTAGCTAGCTGTTGATTTTCTTTTTTGAAAAGGCCCAGATCCTAAAGCTGGGCATTCTTATTTCGTATGATGAAAAGAATCTTTATTCTATTCATTGTAGGTCACATAGTCAGAAATTCATAGGTGGATAGACCCCAGGAGGTAATTATTATTAACAATCATTAACTGAGAGGACCATCCTTCATGTATTAATTTCACACATAACTCAACCATGTATCCCGTTATTCCTGCTTCTTCTATCCACATTTATCCTCTTATAACCCTCCTGCTTCTCCTACCTTCCCCTTTTCTTCCTTCCTTCTTACAACCCTTCCTTTTTCCTTCTTTCTCTCTTTTCCTTCCCCTTTTCCCTTAATCATCTATTGTTTGCCCTTGCTCTTATCACTTTCTTAATAATGTGCTATTCATTTTTTTGGGTCAATTTTGGAATTCATAATTTAATCCCTTACTAAGGTAGGAATATCCTCTGCAGCCTTCTAATGTTGACACTCGATTTCTGCTTACATTCTTTTAGCTGTAGGCATGCCTCACCTCCCAAGACCCAGTCGACCCTTAGAAATTTCTTCCCTAATGTAAACTCAAATTTGTCTCCCTGTAGTCCTTCATTAAATGTATCATTATTTCCTTATATTTGATTGTCAATTCTATCATACCCTTTATTCTGGATCTCGAAGTCTTTACAGTTCTATCCAAGCACCTTGTCATTTTTTTTTTTGTCTATCCTTTGCTCTTGTTAATGTTTCCTATAAATATCCTTTCCTCTGTCTAATTTCTTGAAGTACCTTATACCTTCCTTACTTATCTAACTCTTACTAAATTATGTATGCACTTCTGCTTATACAACCTGATGTATACAGCATTACAGCATTGGGTAGAATGTTTCAGGAGTATGTATTATATACTGTTCCATTTAGGGGTATTTGAAATATCTTTATTTCTCATTATTTGTGGAAGGGCAGGAGTATAGAATTCAGACCTGGCACTAGACTCCATGGAAAGGGGAATTGAACAAGTTTCCTGTGCTGAGAAGAACTCTGCTTGCTCAAAATTTAAAGACTCCCTGATCACATTCAAGTCAACTATGCAAGGAGAAGATTAAACCCATGGAGTTTCCCACATATGAGTATGCCACAGATAAAAGGTCAATGATTTTCAAGATTGAAATAAGCAGACATTTGGTTGACTTATTAATAGGCAGAAGGTGACAAAATTAATTACAGGTAACTTACATATCATTATGGAAAATGCACCTTTACTAAGTAGCAACCTTAAATATGAATAGCAAACAAGGCAGTTCTAGGAAGATTAGATCACAAAGCAGGTTACCAGAACCAAAACTCTGGACCCCTTATCTTCTTCAGAATTTGGTAATACCTCTATTACATCTAACAGCCTTTCTAGGGTTTTAATTGCCTTTGTTCATCTTCATCTCCTTTGTAGGCTAGAAAGCTCTCTGAAGGCAGAGCCCAGGCCTCTTAATACTGCAGCAGTACCAGCTTTTATATGAATCATTTTACTGAAATCTCATACTGGTTTTGAAGACTAAAATTTTCTTTTTAATAAAAGATAAAACCAAAATTCAGACCAGTTAAAGGACCTATGTTAGATATCACAGATAGTAAATTAGAGAGTTATTATTCAAATTCATGTCAGACATTTCAGTGCCCAAACTCTGTTACTATGAATAGTTCAAAGGATATGCTTATTACATTGGGTTGACTGCTATGGCACATCTGTGTAAGCATTCATTAAACATCACCTCGACAGAAGCCCTGTTACCATGAAATTATAAATGCTCAGTTGAGAGGTTTATATATCTTTTCATGTGCAGGAAAAGTATTACCCTTGATTCATAGAAAACATGAAGTATTCATTCATTTGTTCACTTATTCACTTATCAACATGTGAATGACTCATATATATTATAGAATTGTTACTCACAGGCATGTTAGGCTCCTTTTAGAGTAACTCTCAAAATATGTGGCAGATGTTTTAGTGGAGGTTTCAACTGTCCAACATACTATTTTTTAGGGACATCATGGGAATATGAACTATGTCCATCATCACCATAATGTCATGATTCCATTACTATAGAAACAAATAGTTATTGCTGATGGTATATAATGCTAGGTACTTAATGTATATTATCTCAATCTTCATATTTATCTGAAATGGTACCATTATATCCATGTACCAGATGAGGAAAAATGAAGCTTACCTAAATTAAATAATGTCATGTAAGTTCAGTAGCTCTACCTAAAATTAAACAGCTATTAAGAGATTAAACAACTAGTAAGAATAATTTTATCTTCATTTTTCAGATAGAAAAAGGAGACTTAGAAAGGCCCCAAATTGGAATATTCTCAGGCTATACAATTAAATAGTACTTTCCAAATGGCTCCTTCCCAAGAAGGATCCTAGGAGGGGCTGATAAACTTTACTCACGTGGCAATATTTTGTAAACTGTTACTGAAACAGTACAGTATTACTTCCATGTAAACAGACTGTAGTGTGGGAAACTGAAAGGCAAAATTAAGAGCCAAGAGTCTTAGGTGAAATATAAAATCAAAACTCCAAGTAGATTGGCATCACCAATCACAAAGGACCAGGCAGAAATGGGAGAGTGTCAAGGTGTGAAACACAAATGGCAGAAATCAGAAAGTCTGGGGATGGTGATATTGGTGATGAATTGTGTCAGCTAAATAAGCATTTTCAACTTTTAATGTACATATAAATCACCTAAGGATCTTAAGAGAATATAAATCCTAATTCCATAGTTTGATTGTATTATCCAAAATGCCTCATTTCCAGCAGGCTCCAAGGTAATGCTAACACTACTGATTTATGAACCATACTCTGAGTAACAAGGAATTAAAACACACTTAGCTATGAGCTCTTTTATGAGATTAATATTTGTTGATTCATTTTACAGACTTATGAAGTAATGCTATTTTTACTTTACTTTTTAAAAATAAGGAAACTGAAGAGCAAAAGAAGCTAAGTATCACATCAAGTTAATCAGTGGTGGGCTCAGATTTCCCAGGTGTATTTCAGTCAATCTGCCAGTTCTGTTTCCCACTCTGTCTCTGGTGAGGCCTCTCACCCCACCCACCTCTGGCCTATACCTTAGTTCTGCTATGCATAAATAAAGTCTTAACAAAAATAGAGTCTGACTCTAGAATGCATCTATGTTCAAATAACTATTATATTTTATTGTAGAATGAGAAAAAAGTTAGAAAGAAATCCTATAAAAATTTCAGTATCATTAAGAGACTCTGGCTGAAGATATGCCCATGCGCAGCCTGATTTCTCCTTGGGAATATCAGATGCTCCACAGGAGTGAGGGAACACCATATTGCAGCAAAATTGGTTCATTTGCTGTTTCACATATCAGGCAGTTAATAAGCAAACCTATTTTGACACTCTAGTACCAGGATGTTTCTTGTAGGTTTACAAGGGACAATACAATCTGCAGATTTCTTTATACATATTGTGAAGAGCTGAGACAAGCTAGGCTAGAGTAAGGACATAAACCATATTATATAGCTATTTAATAACTTTAAAATCCTCTGTTCTTTATTTTCATACTTTATCATATAATTATGGTATGTATAATGTATCATATAATGTATGATTTTGATAATCATATTAAAGAGAAAATCTGAGGGATAACAGAACTACAATTTAACATCCATCTAGGAAAACAAAAGTTTTTATCTATCACTTCATTTCAATGGAGCAACATGGAATTATTTAGAAACAATTGTTATAAGACTCCCCTCCTTGGAGCACTCAGACTTGCTCTGACCTGGATTTTCTGGGCAGCCTCTTTGGCTTTAGTTTCCCCATCTGTAAAACATGATCTGAAAGCCCTTTGACAGAGAGTTGTAATGATACAAATAGCAAATGCCAATTGCCTGCATATAGTGGATATCTACTGAATGATAGTGGAATTGAGAAGGAAATACTTCATTCCCTAAATAAAAATCTCTGAATCTGGTCTGCTATAATCACTGATGCTTAGATATGTCTGATTGTCCCACTGATGAAAACCCTTCCAAATTTAAGAAAGTCTCAAGAAGTTTTGAAGATCATAAATATAGTTAACACTGACTGGAGCTATATTCTCTTAACAACCAATTAACCAACATGAACACTAATTCTTTTCATTGTCTCTTTGTTCCAAAGGATTATAGACTAAATGGTGAGAAACATCGTTCAATTATCTTCTAATGATTGAAATTTATTGTTTGATTTTTATGATAGCAGTGTTTCAGGATGGCTCCACGTGACCAGATAATCATTAGTATGTGTGATGAATAAAATACAGCATTAGTGACATGACTTATCTCTTTGAGATAAGGTCATAAAAGATACCACAGGTTCTGCATGGTTTCACTGCCTTTCTCTCACTCTCTTTCCCTATTGGATACTTCTCCTATTGGATACTCTGCTTGGCTGAAGCCAGCTGCCATGCCATGAAAGTTCTATGTAGAGACACATGTGGCAAGGAACAGAAACTTCCAGCCAATAGCTATATGAATAAACTTTGGAAAAGCATCTTCTAGCCCTAGCCAAGTTTTCAGATGTCTGCAGCCTAATCAGATCACTTGATTAAAACCTCATGAGAGACCCTGAACTAGAACAATCCTACTAGACAATTACCAGACTCCTGGCACTCAGAAACTGTGAGAGATAACAAATTATTGTTATTATAAGTGATTACATTTTAGAGTAGTTTGTCACACAGAAATATATAACTAATATTTTACTTTGTTAACTCAAGTATAAGGAATATCAGTATATATATAGCTCTTTGAGAGCTTTGACTCATCTCTTTCACTTGCAACTTAGTTTGGAATTTCTTCTCTAAGTATTATTGGGGTGAGGATAAACTCAACTATCAGAATGAGGAACTGTTATCCTGATATATTCAATAAAATAAATGTGGGATCTAGAAGCCCATGACTAGACTGAAGTCAAAAGATTGATTTGAGGTTGTAACTGCATAAGTAGCAGACAATAATTAAGGCCTCTGAAAAGGGGCTGGTACTTATGAGGACTCAAATTCATTGATTTAGACTCTTCAGGCTTGAGTCAAGTCTACCTGTCCATAAGTAGTCTTTCTTGCAAAGAATGTGCTTCTAAACTTATCCTGCAACAACTCTTACCAACTTTTGCCAGTGACTGTAAGGCCAGAAATCATGTATATGTTTGCACCTGTGTGTAGAAGTGCACGAAGGCATGCTTACCTGTGCAACTCTACCAAAACTAAGATTAATTTCCCATTTTCGTTTGCATTTAGTTCACTTAACAAGTTGGGAACTGATTTACCTTGGCAAATAAAAGATTGGCTTACCATGTGAGCATTCAAGTGGCTCTGGACACATTCTTGCTTCTCCTGGAGAAGTATTATTGGGGTGCTTTCTTAGATGGTGGAGTCAATGCCCTGCATGGGTGCCATTTAAAGACACACACACACACACACACACACACACACACAAACTTAGCCAAATAGCCAAAGAGTGATTGAAGATCTGTTGGAACAACCCCCACCCCCTTTTCTGGGTAGGCTACCTTTGACAGATCAACCAGGAAGGTCATGTTTAACAAATATCCCAGGCCATATCCAGAAATTAACATTACTAACACTGCCAACTCCATCATCTTTGTGTTTCCTGTCATAGTGACTTATCTTGATTGGAAATCTGTTTAATGTTCCAGGTGGAACTGTTCTGACCTAATGGTGGTCTTATTATACCTAATTGAAGGTTCACTCCCTTCTTTTCCTAGATTTTGTTATCTAAGAGTATGATGTATATAATGATTAAGAGACTGAACCCTGGGATCAAATAGTATGACATCAAATTTCAGCTAACACTTATTATCAGAGAAACTAGGGAAAGCATCTTTTTTATTTTCCTGAACTGTAGAATGGAGTAAAAATAGCCCCTATCTCAAAGGATTAGTGGGATTAATTAATGAATTAATGTACATACACATCTTTAAATTGTATCTGGCATATAGTAAATGCTCATTTTATCTTGTTATTATCAGTACTAGTACTATGAGATAGGTCGGTAGGGGAAAAGCTTGGGCTTTAGGGTTAGGTGCATTTTTTGGGCTGACATTGAAGAACTTACTGAGCCAGACTGAACCTCGATTTCTCCATTTTTGAAAGGAGAAGAGATTACCTATAATGGGTGTTATTTGAAGGATTAAATAAAATCTTAAATACATAACATCTGAAACACAGAAGATAAAAAAATGAGTTAGAGTAATTTTCTCCTTCTTTAGCCATGTTATAAATGCTAACTCAGAAATACAATATTTATGAAAAAATAATATCCATCATCCTTAATGAAATGTATATGAAAAAGAGTGTACTGTTGAATGGGAAGGGGAATGGTTCTACTTTAGCATCATGTGAGCAAAGGCATTTAAGTTCATGGCTGGATGCTTTGAGTTTTCATAAAAAACAAAATCTAGCAGATATAATTAAGTATGCAGCATTTGGAATGGAAGCAGGAGCTCCTCTTCATTGTGCAGGCAATAAAACCTGGAAGAAAAGACAATCAATATGTTGGTTCAATTAAGTTTTCAGCTACAAATAACTAATTTCAGTCTTCATGGTTTTGCTAGGGTCCAAAATACATTGCTTATTCTTCTTAAAATATTAATATTACCCTGAATTATTTATTGAGCCAAGAAACACTGTACTCTTTTTAACATGGAAGAGAATGGAAGGTTATTTCATGTCAGCACCATGGAAGACAATAATAAATCTGAAATGTAAATAATGCCTCTGAGAATAAAGCCTGGTTGAAGGCCAAAGTACATGGTTTTCAGACTCTTTCTTTTGTAACATAGAAGTTGAAGAGTCCATAGAAAATACTGTTCTTGGTTTCTTATTATTTTAAGGTTGACAGCAACTTGTGGGTTTTTAGGTCATTATGGGTAGTTTTCCTCATTTATACTAATATGTAATGTTGTTAAAAGGACTTGCTATAATAATAATAATAACAGTAACTATTTATTAAGCTTTTAGTATTTTCTGTGTACTGTGAACAGTGCTTATATGCATTCCTGTCTATGCTCTACAAAGTGATTTTCTTGGTTTCCTTCTTTTAGAGGAAAAGAAATTGAGACCCAGAAAGGTTAAGTGTTTTGAGTTCCTGGTCTTGAATCTCAGGTTCTTTTTCATGATGGAACAACTTACTGTTTTTTTTTCCCATAAACAGTATTAGTTTCTCTTTGGTCTGTCCTTCAACAGCAGAAAGTTTTGTGATTCTGCTATACACTGCTGGCTTTGTAGACATTTGTTTATGTTGTTTTTCTCTACTATTGTAATGGAAGGAGCATAGTCTTTAAAGTTATGCTGAAATGGATGTAGTTTCCACATCTAGCAATGCTATGTGGTATTCAAAATTAATCTCTGGAGTAAGATCTATTATTTTCTCATTTAGCATTCAAGTATCTGGTGCTGATAGGAAATAACTTGACCAATGTTTTACAGTAAGTATGTAGAGATGTATTTTAACCCATATCTTAATAAAAACTCAAAATCCCACACTTTTAGTAATTTGCTTTATTTAGATGATTGCAACATTCAGAATTGTAACTTGGTGACAGATTATCTAGAAGTGTTCTCATTTTGTAGATGGGGAAACAAAGGCCCAGAAAGAGAGAGTACATTACTAATAGACTAAGATTATAAAATAGGCCCCTACCCTATTTACACAAATATTTTCCAATGTTTTTAGAGTAAACATTTTCCAATATGTGTTACCTTGATTTGTGGAATGAAGGTCAGTCAAGGCCCTATGGGACTTGGGAGAAATATGTACCATAGCTTTAAAAATTAAGACTACTCTAAATTTAGGCTCATCTCCAGAAATAATCATTTTATCCGAGAAACCTATCCTAAAGCAGGGCAAATATCTAAAGGCAAGGTTTTGTCATATGAAATCATCAGTTCCTTATCATGTGGCATCTCTTTCTCTTTCCAGGATGCTCCAGTCCCATATCCTCATAATTTAGCACAGAATATAGTCCTCTATCCCATTTACTTTGGAGTTCACAGCCATGCAAATTCTCCACAAGTATAAAATCAAATTTGATCTTTTCTCCTACTAATGGGCCTGATGCAGTTTGTTTATTTATCTAGCCCAAAAAGAACTAGATGGTGAAATTTTCCTCTGTCCACTGAAAAAATTAAAAGCCAGTTTCTGGTCCAGTAATTTTTGCACTTCTGCTTCTTACCTGCTTCTTAGTGTCATTGCAGCAGCCTGAGGCTTTGACTACATTAGAGGAAGGGTGAAATTAATGACTCACAAGAGGTTGGTACTCAGGAGAAGTGCTGAGGTTATGTACTGAGAGGTCCACTTTCCTTTGCCCATGTACACACCTTTCCTGAGGCTTTGAAAATTTACTGTGCAAATGGATTAAAAGAAGGAGAACTGAAATTTATAGATATTACAGTCTACTTAATTTGATAGAAGGTCTTCTAATCTTTATAACAGTCCTGTTGTTTAGGTATTATCTCCATTTTACAGATGAATAGATTGAAAAAAAACGGAGTGAGTCCCTCTAGGTTTTTCTCTCTTACGGGAACTGCCCCGTGGTCTGAAATATTCCTGTTAAGAAAGGCTCTGCTCCTTGTTTTGATGGAAAGGCTACTCAACTTTGCTAGATAATGATATAAAGAAGCTATTGTGGAGTGATTCACACAGAGAAATTCTCTTTATTTTGGTCTCATTGGAATGACTTTTATTTGTTGTGACCTTGGGTTTCTTTTCATCATTAAGAGGGATATATTGTGTGTTTAAGTACTACATTATTAATAATATTTGCCTGGGTATAGTGTCATGATCAATTTTTCATGTGCATCATTCTTTATGCAGCACAAGTTGAATTTTAAGTAGAGCCTTACCTTCACCTCTCCTTCCTCAGTAACAGTCGCCAACAAGATGATGGCAGGTCTGAGACTTCTTATCCACAGGAGAGATCAGAAATACTTTCCTAGGTCAGCCAAAGGCTGACGGTGAGGGCACTGTGAGACCGTGAGGAAGCTGTAGGTGTCTTCCTAAACCTGAACCATGTGTCAGAGGATACAGATGTAGAAGTCCTGGATTTCTCTTATTGTGGGAATATTGTGACTCCATTGCCTCAACCAAGTCCCCTATGTCCACCTTTCCCCTTCTCCCTTTCTTCTATGCTATTTCATACATTCATTGAGTACCTTTAATATCCCAAAAACCAAGGAAGGGAAAGAAGGATAGAAAAATTCCTAGTCTTTAATTTACCTCCCCATCCCAACTGTGAGGCAGATATAGAACACTGTGATTTAGGAAGGTACAGAGATCTTATTTTATTAAAGGTAGGCACCAAGTTTATTTCTGACCTCAATTATATTTATTTTATAACTCTCATGTGAGTGAAATTTTATACTTTTTTCCCCAGATAGCTTCTTGGCATGTAGCCAGAGTGGTATATTACTCATCTCCCAGGACCTTGGGGATATTTGAAATAGGGGACAGGTGTACATATCCCCAAGTCTCACTAATAAATCTAATTAACAAAAAGAAATTTCATTTGGCAATTTTTATGTGAAACTTTCCCTTCTTTCTCCTATGGTGCAGGATATTTTTTTTCTAAGGATTTAAGCTTAGAAATGTGTAGAAAGCAGTTCTCGGTAAAGCTTCCATCCCTACGTCGGTACTTCTTAATGTGTACCATGGAGTTGTCTTCCATATGCTTGTTAATCTACCCCAGGACTTGGAAGCTGATTGATTTAGTTCAACGATCTAGCCTGAAGGCTTTTTGAGAAAAGGATCTAGGACTTATTCTGACTCATTTCTGAAACTCAGGGGTTCACCTTCTCAGTGAATAATAGCATAGAAACTTAGAGTATGTTTTGGAAGAAGGAAGGGAAAGGAAAGAAAAACATCAGGAAAAAAGGTAAGAAAAAAAAGGAAGACAGTGTTCCTATTTTGTCACCTGTTCTACCAAGAAGAGAAAAGCAGATGTCAATTAGTGATGGTAGCATAATAGTTAAGGGGGGAGAATCTGAAATAACCCAAATAGACATGGTGCTCTTATCCATAGCATATTTACCTTCTTTGAATTTTTGATATTATTATAAAAGCTAAATAAGATAATAACTTATGTAAAATGGTTGACATACTAACAGAGTCAGTACTCAATATATGTTACATTTTATTAGTATTTTTTAGTTTACTTCTTTCCCTACTGTATTTTTCCAACTTCTTGTCTTCACCCTGTGCTAGAACATTTCTTCCTCTGAAATCCTTATCTGTTAAACCCAGCATTTCCCTAATTGTTCTGAGAATTTGATGTTAATAGGTGTCACATATAGTTAAGATTCATATTTAGGATTCATATTTAGGCCCTCCCTCGTGGCGCATCAGGTTAAAGCACAGCACTAAGAGGCTAAAAGCCACTTCAGCATGAATTCGATCCCTGCTCTGGAGGTGATCCACATGGTGCGACAGACCTCTCCTTTCTCGCACACTGCTGTCCTCAGCAGTGTACTTCTCAGTCAGCCTGCTCTGCTTCCTACTGTGTCTCTGGTGAATCTTCTCACCACCCCTACACCTCTGACCTGTACTCCAGTTCTGTATGCATAAATAAATAAATCTTTTAAAAAAATGATATTTAAATAAGTTAGAGAAGTACAGGATTAAAAATAAATTAGACAGATTTTTTTTTTTTTAACATCAGGACTTTCTACAAGATCGGCATATGCTAATATACATCTTTAGAGGGGACCAGTGCATATAGCATTTCCTGGTTATTTGATTCTAGATTCTTCCTCCCTTTTTTCTCCCCAGAGTATCTTATAGAGTTAGGTTTGCAGCAACTAACTTACCACAGACCAAAGAGTTTTTTTTTTTTTTT
>NW_004567109.1:26999486-27019579 GCF_000260355.1 Condylura cristata | reverse complement strand
GACTGACTTACAATAGGTAAACCCTAGGAACAACCCAAATGCCCAAAACTAAATGATTGGATCAAATGCCCAGCACTAGATGATTGGATCAAGAAGATGATTGTGTATATTTACACAATGGAATACTACTCAGCAATCAAAAAAGATAAACTCATGCTATTCACAGCAACATGAATGGAGCTAGAAAGGATTATGCTCACTGAAATAAGTCAGAAGTAAAAAGAAAAATACTAAATGGTTTCACTATATGAGGAATTTAAGAGAATCAAATGAGACATAGGGGGGAAGTATATTGTTATTACAATATAAAATACAACAAAACAAAACATAAACAAACAGATAATTATAAACCAGAGAGATCCTACAGGGAAAGGGGACAGAGAAGGATCAGAAGGAGGGAAGAGCGGGGGCCTATGGTAATGACGGGCAGGGAGGGAGGAAGTAAACATTGTTATAAAATGAACAATAATGCAAATAGATATACAAATTTAAAAAAATAAACCTCACAATCTAGTATATATTTGTAATAAAAAAAATAATTTTACCAGACTGTTTCCTTCTGTATCACTGTAAAAGGGCAGGAATCAGTTTAAAATTTTTCTATTTAGTTACTGAGCACTGCATTAATGTTGAAAGCAAGCAAGCAAGCAAAAACCCAACTGTCAATGGGTAAATTAAATAATAAGGGCAAAAACTCACCTAAACCACCTAGATTTTGTTGTTGTTGTCTATATGTATTTTATTCAAAGGTGTTATTTTACAACTCATCTATTAACAAAATTTTCTGCGCATCTACTCTTTGCCATATTAGGTGTTAGGTTTTGCTGGAGTGCAGGACTGGCTGAGGAAAGGACAGAAATGAGAATCTTTAGGGTAATGTGGTAAAGTATTAAAAAAACACTCAACATAGCCTTCAGGGACCAGAAAAGGGTACCCAGAGGATGTGATGTTTATGATAACATACCAAAGATCAGTAGAATTTAGCCAAATGAAAGTGAGTGGTTGAGAAGAATGAATTTACAGGTAAGAGGAACACCATGTGCAAATACATAAGCTGAAAGAGATTCTGTAAGTTAAAATATAAAAGTGAAAATAGCATATGCTTATTGTAGCAAATTTAGAAAGTAGTGAAAATTACACATGAATCAGGAAAATTCCCCCTGGTTTCTCCTCTTAAACGGTACTCTTAATATTTTTACCCTATATGCCTTTAATTTGCTTTCTATGCATTTTCCCTTTACATACTTAAGCGTGTGCGTGCACACACACACACACACACACTTCTACTGCTCTTAGTATTATAGTGTTAGACTATATCCAAGCTGTGAAAGATTTCTTTGAAGCTTTACTTTTAATGATTGATTGTGCTATATCTATGGGTGAGACCTATTGTGATCCTTCTGCCATATAGAAGGATGAAAATGCTCTACTGATGTTCTTCTTGTTCATTTTTTTCTGATGAGAAGATTCCATGGTTAAGTCCCTAGTTAAACAGTTAAACATTTTTTATATCAACCTGATCAAAGCCACCTTAAGGTATGCAGTGCCCCCAAGTATATATATTTTTTAAAGATTTATTTTATTTATGTATACAGAGCTGGGGTACAGGCCAGAGGTTCAGGGGTGGTGAGAGGATTCACCAGAGACAGAGTGGGGAGCAAAGCAGGCCAACTGAGTACACTGCTGATGGGAGCAGCGGGCAGGCCAGGAGAGTTCTGCCTGTGCCATGTGGATCACCTCCAGGGTGGGGATCAAACACATGCTGAAGTGGCTTTAACTTCTTAGTGCTGTGCTTTAACCCCCTGCACCACCAGGGAGGGCCCCAAGGAAATATTTTTTAAGGATCCCTGTCATTGTGGACAATTTGATTAAAAATACTACTACAGGCCCTCCCTGGTGGCGCAGCGGGTTAAAGCACTGCACAAAGAAGCTTAAGCCACTTCCGCATGAGTTCGATTTCCGCCTGCCCCTGGAGGAGACCACATGGCGTGGCAGACCTCTCCTGACCCGCCCGCTGCTCCCCTCAGCAGTGTACTTCGTCGATCTCCCTGTTCTGCACCCCACCCTGTCTCTGGTGAATTCTCTCACCCTCCGCATCTCTGGCCTGTACCCCAGTTCTATATGAATAAATAAATAAATCTTTAAAAAAATACTACTACAAAATTTTGTGGACCCATGTGAAGTTCATGCTATAGATGAAGATATAGAACAATGCATCTTTTCATTTTTTCTGTTGCTAAATTTGTGTTTCCTGGCTGAGTTCATATCTTCCATGTGGAGACAAAGGCATCAACACTGATATAACTCATATATACTGGCTTTGACTTTTCTATGTCCCAACCATGGTGCATTCTCTGGGATTACAGCAACTGAAGAAAGCCTGGGTGGCAGTAGGCATTCTTTGCCCTCTGTCCTCTCCTGGCCATCATGCCAAGCTATCCTATAGAAATGGTTGTGCTGTCTTTTCTGAAGTCTTTTGAAGTTGTTGCTCTGTGTTTCAGTAAGTCCTTCTGACAGTCATCAACTGCTGTGTGAATGTAATCTTGTGGGTTTGTGTTAAAGTGTGCCATATGAGAACAGACTCTCCTTGTGCAAATGAGACTATTACCTTTCAATATTTAGGTCCTTGCCTGTCCTTCCTGCTGTTGGCAGTATATGGGAGACAGTTAACATTGTGAAATGACCATAAAAAGAGAAGGCATTAAGGAGCCTAGTGATTAGGATTGGAAGCTAAAGAGTTCAAGAGAAGACGTGGATAGAAAATTTATTGATGTGTACTTATGTACTATAATCTTACATGGTAGTTTACATGACTAGACCATGCATTCCCATTTATATTGTCTTCTATACTTGTGATGAATCCTACATACATGTTCACCATAAAAAATCATCATAGTAACTCCACAGAGACACTGTGGAGTTCATAGATTCTCTTATTAAACAAATTCTAGTTAGGCTTTTCTGAACTCTCTTCTCAACTATGCCATGACTTTTAGGTTCCCATGCTTGTCTCCCCGTAAGCCCATAATTCAGAGACAGAGCATCAGTAGCCCAGAGTCCTATATGCACATGAGGGAGTGATCCATTACTCCCACCCAGAGCCAGGAAGAAGAGAACAGGTGACGGAACAGCCCTAATTCATAGACTTCAGCCAGTTAGAGTCCTGTCAGCAACACAAGGCTGATACCTTCAACTTGACAGAGGAGCAGCAAAGCTTTGGGTGAAGGAAGGTACATGAGAGGTGGGACAAAAGTTGAGGTTTCTCTCCACAGATCTCTTCAGATATTAAATGACTTTCCACAGTTTATACAGATAGATATGATTTAGCATCATTCTATCAGCACCGTTTTTCTTAATTATTTGAAAGAAATACCACACCAACTAATAAGTGATAGGCTCTCCCGACCATCTCCCTGGAACTGGGACACAGCCTGGGTCATAGAATAACCTTTAGCCATGAGTACAGGGACTCCTGAGATCATCTCTACATGTGAGAACAGGAAGTAGAAGGTTCAAGAAGATAAGAAAGAGGGACTGGGACGCCCTAGCTATTGTCACTGGTTGCTCTCAAACGTGGAGGAAGATTTAGAAAATTTAAAGATAGGAACTCTCAATGATCAAGACCCAGAGGGACCAAGTCTTAGGGTATTAGGGGCTTAGGGTATTCTGCTTGTACTGCAGTCATCCAAAAGAGATTTCAACAGTTTTAAAAGATACTCTAAAAATATGGGCAGAGAAAAGGACCCTGCCTATCAGTCAGAATGTGTTACAGAGCCTCACCCAGAAATTTCAGTTCTGACTCAGCCACTAGTTCTAAGTAAATGATTTACCTTTCTCTCAGACATACATTCACATAAAGCAGGTTGAGTGTTGAGTGGGAATTCAGTGCATGCACTTCAGAGAAACATATAGTTTGTACTCCTGAAAGAAATGAACATTTACCAGAAAATAGTCTACTCCTGTGAATGACCATGTAAATGCCCCAGGGACATGCTCCTCACTTCATAGGGGACAGACAGTTTGGGTAATAATGCAGCAGTAATAATTACAGTTTATGAAAAACCTACCAATGTCCAGGAACCTTGCTAAGTGCTTTACACATATTTTACCTTCACGTCTACAATAACTGGGCAAAGCAGGTACTATCTCCATTTAATAATAAGGAAAAAAAAAACCAAGGTTCAGAGAACTAAGAAGTTATCCAAGGTCACTCAGCTGAGGAGTGGCAAAGTCAGGTTTACACAATTTTATAACCAAAATTATTTCATGGCATCTTATTGCCTTTTCTAAGTTGGGTCACAAGTGCCCTTTGAGCTGTCAGAAAGAAAACCCTGTTTGAGGCATTGACTTGGGGTAGGAGGGTGTCCTTCAGGTCCCAAGACTTCTCTGTCCTAGCCTCAGGTCTGGCCACAGTGCCTTGTCACTCTGTCTTCTTTCTGTGTGAATCTGTCTCTTAAGCCTGTTGGCTCAAGTGTGCCATTGGATTTATTTTTCCTAGTTGCATTGGTACATCGTTATTTCATTCCTCAGTGGACTAAAATTAGGTTTCCTCTCTTTCTGTAAGTAAACAAGTGTGTGAAGCCATGTAGCAAATAAACTAAGCAATAGGCCAGCCTTTAAAGTTTCACTGGAAACATGGAGGCAGCAAGTTTTCTTCTCCCATGAGGCACTATGGAAATTCAGATGCTTGGACGCTAGTTTCTGTGTAAAGTGGTCAAGTAATTGCTTGGCTCTGGACCTGAGTTTTCTAATGTATAACATAGGGGTGATGATAGGTTTTTTGTTTTGTTTTGTTTTTTTCTTTTAAGATTTATTTATTCATACAGAACTGGGGTACAAGCCAGAGGTGCAGGGGTGGTGAGAGGCTTCACCCGAGACAGAGGGGGGAGCAGAACAGGCAGATTGATGAAATACACTGCTGATGGGAGCAGTGGGCAGGTCCGGAGTGGTCTGTCACTTCACGTGGGCCACCTCCAGGGTTGGATTTGAACTCACACTAAAGCGGCTGCCACCAGCTTGCAGTGCTGCGTCCTAACCTGTTGTGCCACTAGGGGGCCCTAAGATAGGGGATTTTTAAGTGAATGAGATCTAGTGACAACTTGCAGACCTTTTATCTTTCTCAGAATGATGTTTAATTGAGCATTTGCTCCTCTCTGGTCTAATGATAGAACAGTGTAGTATAAGAGAAGGAGCATGGATTAGGAGTCTTTCTTTCAGAAAGAAAGAATCCTTTCTTTCTATATCTATCTGTGTGACCTGGGGAAAGTAATTTAATATCTGCAGAGATCTGTGGAGAGGAACCTCAACTTTTGTCCTATCTCTCATGTACCTTCCCTTCCCCAAACTGTTCCTGTGCTTTTGTTGCACCTCTGTCAGGTTGGAAACATCAGCCTCGTGCTGCCTTCAACACTGAATAGTCTATGAATTAGAACTGTTCCACCCCCTGTTCTCTTCTTTCTGGCTCTGAAGCTCTGGGTCACCTGGGTTCTCACTGCCATTCTGTAAGTAGAATTTCCGGTTGCCAGTAATGATATTTGAGGTAGAAGAATGGTAAAGACCACCTTCTGGAACTGTCATAAGGCCACAGAGATCCTGCTTTGATCACTTAGGCCATCATACTCTTTGGAGGGATTCCAGGACACTTCTCAATGTCCTTTTCATAGGTTCAGGAAAGTGCTTTCCGCACACAAGTTCTGATGAAGCAGGTCACCACATGCATCCTGCCATATAGCTACCAGTCCACCTTCCTGGCCAGTCACCTGAGGAAGAGTTCTCTTCTTGGCTATGTCTTTCTAGCAACCTCTGTTCATTTGCTTACTTAACCACTCACTAATCAGACACTCACTCATTTATTTAAGTAGACAACCACTGGAATGATAGCACATTCCACAGTTAATAATCCTCACTATTTTACATAGATACTTTCATTCACTGTGTTAAGAACATAGGCTCTGCAGTCAAAATGCATGGATTCTGATCCTGAAACTTTTATATACAGTTCTGCAACCTGAAGTTAAGTCCTTAAACTTTCTGAACTTTGCTTTATTTGTTTATAATATAGGGACACACGTAAGACCTAGGATTAATAGTTGTATTGGGAAAAAATGAGTTGTACACAAAAACTTCGAAAAGAATCTGACATGTAGTAAATAATAAAAGTTACCTATTTTTCTCCTAATTGTTGGGTGTAGAAGATTTAAGTAAGAAAATTTGGACATATTTCCAAATTCAAAGAACTGATAGTGGTAGTTTTAATTCAAAACCTTGTAGTCTTACATTTGATCAGTAATTTATGTAACTGAGGGATGCAATGGGATGGCAAGGGTACTGGGAAGAGCAATCTGAGCTGTGACAAAAAAAAAACAAAGTCTGATGATGTTGCATATATTTAAAGGTTATTTCTGCCCTTACCTTCTAGCTATTCCTGTGACGTTCTGAAACAATCCTTTTTAACCTTTGGCTTTCTAAACGAATACTTTTCCAGTCAAGCTCTTGATTCCTCTCATCTCTGCTGCTATTGTTTGCCTTACCTGGAATACTAATTTCTGCCTGCTCATGGATGAAGCTGGAATGACCTCATACTGTCTTTCTTGCCTCAGCTCCAGTCACTTTCTTTCCCACCTCTTGTTTTCAGCCGTCAGTTCTCTCGAAGTCTGTACAGAGAGAAATGTCGAGTGCTGTTGCCAATCTCATCTTCAGTCTTGCTGCTCTCAATCTAAGCCTAGAATCCCTCCCCTCTCCTGCATCTCTGCCATTCTGCCTGCACTGCTCATCTTCTGCCTTACAGCCTAACCTAATTGCCTACCTCTCTGAACTCTTCTTTCATAACATTTATCTTCAAGTTGCCATTGCCTATTTCCAGATCCTTTTAAGCTTAGTCCTTGAGGTCAAGGACAGCATTTCATTCATGCCAGGTTTCTTAACACCCAGCAGCTCTGAGGGATCAACAGGTGAATATATATTAGAAAGCTGAATGAGCTGACTTTGCACATGAGTGTGAAATATAACCAAAAGATAGTGAGGGCAAATATGTATTAAACTCAAGGCTAGATTCAAGCTGCACTTATTTATTTTTTCACTAAGAATATTTCATTTCAAGTTTTTATCTCAGTTGTAATCCCCGTGGACTTCCCACCACCACTTCACCCATATGCCATCACTGTTGTCTCATGTGTAAGTTTTCTATATTTAAAGACAAGACTGGACCTAGTCTGTTTGGACCTAGTTTCTCCCTCTCTCTCTTTATTTCCTTCTGCCCTTCCTCTCACTTCACCTCCCCTCTAGAAATGCATGATTGCCTGTTTTGTGTTGGATATTGGCATATAGAAGAATATGCCCAGCTACTTACCCCATATCACCTCATCCTGAAGCTTCCTCAGTGATGGGCTCATGGGGACATTGCTGCCCTTTCGCTTGCAGACCCTCTCCTTCTGTCCTTCTACAGAGTTCTAACATAGCCCTGTTAGGTCACTAAGGTGATCAATCTGTCAGCAACATATTCACTTAAATCTTTTCCTTATCTTCTTACCATGGTTCTCACATGGGGCAGCTTGATGATACTCAGACTGTTTTCATACCTTTGTCCTATACATGATCAGGCTTGGAGGTAGAGAAGATAAAAGAAGATAAAAATTTCATCTTACAGATACAAAAACCAAGGCTCAGAGAACGTGTGAGACCCTGTCTCTGTTCATATATTTGGGCCTGCTAAAATGCACTTTATCAAGGATGGCATAGTTTTTTTCACTAGCAGAATCATTTTCAGTAAGATTAAGGCTATTTTATACTTGAGAATCAGTTTAGTCTGTTTGGCAAATCCATGTGGTGATAAAATGGTGAAAGAGTTGCTGCTGAGAAAATGACATGTTTAGGGTTGTGTCCCAAAGAGCAGTAATTCCAGTAATTGCTAAAATTTACATTTTTATTTTTTTGTTTTTCCATTTTGTTCCCCATGTCTTAATATATGGAGATGATTTGGACCTAAGAAGACCTGTGAACTACTGTTTTCTTTCAATGTGCAAGGCTTCTGAGTCAGACCTGAGATACCTTAGGACTCTTCATTCATTCATTCATTATATCAAGTATTTTCTTGAGTACCTGCTCCATGACAAACCTTGTCTGAGCACAGAGAATAGAAAAACCTTGACATGTACCTTCTTCTCATGGGGCTTGCAGTCCAGTGACAGAGAGAGACATAATTGCACCAAGTACAGCTGATACTGAGAAGGCACAATCACAGCACATCCAAGGCATGTTACACATTATAGGGTAAAGAAGGAGCCACTTTCACACAGGAGCCCTCCTAACTACAGCAGAAAACCTCCTCCTTGCAGTAAGTCTTGAAGAGATGTTACCTGGATATTCAGCAACAGGAAGGGCATGGCAGGCAAAGCATCAGCATGAGCCTGCAAGCAACAGTTTGAATGTTTCAGGAACACAAGTGATATTTCAGCTGCTTCTCCTTAACTTAATGAGCAGGTATTGGGAAAGATAAGGCTAGGTGAGCATTGGGAGTTGGGGGTGGGCATGGCTAACTCTAAGGGCAACAGTGACTTCCACAGTTAGTGCCTAGCCCTGGATGTGGAGTGGGATGTGCCCTCTTCTTCCCATATCTTTCCAAGGCACCCCATTATGTAAATCCAACATGGAAACTAGACAGCAAAAGAGCCCTATTTTATTTAGTCCTTTCAACCAGTTGCTCAAATCTGTATTTCCTAAGATCCAACTATATACCTACAAGTCAGCCTTCAGGGCAAAAATAGAGCTAAGAAGCAGGAGAATGCATTTGGAGAAGCTAATGGAAGCTATCCAGCATAGTCTCTCTGCCCAGGACATTCTATCTTGATTTTTCAGTGACCTGTCATTTTTATCTTGGCTCAATTTTTACTTCTTTTTTTAAAAACATATTTATTTATTTATGTATACAAGAATTGCGGTGTAGGCCAGAGGTATGAGAAATGGAAAGGGTTCACTAGAGATAGAGTGGGGAGCAGAACAAGCAGATTTATTGAGCTACACTGCTGAGGGGGCTAGGCAGGAGAGGTCTGCTGTGCCATGTGAATTAGCTCCCTGGCCAAGGGTCAAACTCAGGCCACAGGGTGATAGCCTGAGACTCAACCCCTGGGCCCCTGCCCTGAAATCTTACTTCTTTCCAAGTCTTCCTGATTAGCCAAGCAAAAAGTAGCATAACCCCAGATATCAGCATCACTATTAAATTACTGTTTCATTTCATTCATATTTATCACCTTTTGAACATAATCTCTTTTTCTTCTCTAAAGTACTTTTCTGTTGTATACTACTAGCATGTCAGAATTGTGTGAGAAGGTATCATGTCTGTGTGTTTCCAGCATCTAACTTAGAGCTCAGTACATAGTTGGCACTCAGTCATTCTTTGTTAAATAATATTTCTCTTTATTTCCATAGAAGCTTCTATGTCTTAATAGCATTAGCACATTTGCCTTAAATAGTAGTCCTTACGTAATATTGTTTCATTCAGCTCCCTAACTCTATCTCTAGTGAATCTTTTCCATCTTTCATATCTCTGGTCTACACCCCAGTTCTTGTATGCATAAATAAATAAATATTTTAAAAAATAAGTAAAATTTGAGCCAAGATAACATTCATTCATAACACTGATGAGAAAAAAAAAATCCTCCCCAATGTTGAATCACTTCATTATCCAAGGACCTACTTTCTTTTACAGTGGCAGTTTCTAAGAACATATGGTTTTGTTAAGCAGGACTTATTGAACTGTATTGTTGTATATATATATATACTTCTTTGGAGAATTTCTTAAGGAAAACAATATTGTTTTATTCTTTTTAAACCCTGGCAGAGGGCTTAACATATAGTAGGAGATTGCTAATAGTTTGTTTTACAAAAATAACAGTCTACCTTAATACAGAGTGGTAATTTTACACTGGTTACCAGTCTCAGAGTGTTGTATTTTAAGCCCAAGAAATGATCTCATATTAATACCTAACTGTTCTCTACCTGTATCTTGTCAACTTCTCACCATATCTTCTCTTCTGAGGTCCTGCAGCACCTCCAAGATTCTGTTTAATTTTGCTGATTCTTGCTTTCAATATATATATTTTTTAGCTTGCTCAACTGAATTCACAGTTCACAATTACAAATTAGATGATAAACAGAAAAGATAAAGGGGTGCTCTAGTAGGTTGACTAGTAAACATGTGAGTGTTAGCTAGTAGTCCAACTACAGAATAGGAAACATAACTATCTAGATTTAAGCTCCATGAGACTGTTCCTACTGCCTCCCATGTATCTAGAAAATTGCCTAATTGTGGTGTAATAATAATGATGATGAAAAATAAAAGCATAGTGCTATTAAAAGGACAGATACCTGATCTATATTTCAACTTTGGTTCTAGGTTCCATGCTCAACAATGATTTCTTGAATTAAGGAATAAATGAAAGAATAAGTTAATTAAATTTTTTTCTCAGTCTCTAGTTTCATCATAGGATGGCATTTATACATAAGAAGAAATGCAATTTACACTGTACTTGCAGCTTTTGTTAAACTGAATATTACTGAATCTAAGTGGAACAAAATTAATAATCCCCTCCTCTTTTTAATGCCAGTGAATGTTACTGTGCATTCCTGTTGTGTTTAAATATAAACTCCATTAAAGCTGTGCTTTTCCCTTGGTTTTATGTCTCAATAATTAAAGCAGTTTCTTAACTCTAAGAAATGGCACCCACCTTAAAAGCCCCAAGAAAGAGTACAAATATTTAGTCCTAGTTCTACATGATGGCAATTTTCCCTTAGGCACAATCTCTTTGCATTTATAGCACTTGCCAGAATTGTGCCAGTCACATGGCTCTAAAAACATTAAGCCTAAAAATAAAAGGGGAAAAAATATCTGGATGCATGTCATATCACCCTGACAGTGTCTGCTGATTCTATTTTGATTAAACTGCATGCAGGTTGGTGAGCACTTCCAGGAAGGCCTTGTCTCCTGTAACTTGAGAGTCACCAGCAGTTGGGTTTTGTCAAACACTTTGCCAGCAGGCTCGGTTCCTTACCAGTCATGTCTCTGGGACATTGATAGTTATTTTGGATGACAAAATATCTCCTTTTGGAAGTCTGTGCAAGTTGGAGGGCTACACTCCATGTTGGCCTACCCTGGTAGTACAATGGTGTGTGTCCTGTCTTAAGAGGATGTGTAGTTTTTCAGAGACAAGTAATCCTGAGAGGAGAGAAACATAGAAATGAAAATGAAAGAACCAGAGATGTTGAACGGAGAGAATTTGCTAGTCTGTGACCTTGAACAATTCTACTTATCTGGGACATTCTTGACCTTGGTCTTCTCATCTGTAATTTATGCTTTCAGTGTTGTTGGGCAAGTAAAACACACACACACACACACACACACACACACACCTGAATTATAAAATTCTACCTAACCATTATTTTTTATTATTATTCAATATTTTGTGAGACCAAAAAAATATTAATCAAAAGTTAGTATATTAGAAAAATTGTCAACCTGAGTACAAATTTTTGATTTTGTCACTTGACAGGTGGTTAATTATGCTATTCACTTCAGAGTTTCACCGTTCTAATCAACAGTACTAGAATTCATTAATTCATTTGTTCATTCTAAAAACAGATATGAAACTACTATCTTGTGCATGGACCTGGTCTTACATGGAGGTAGAATTGTAAGTGTCTCTCTTGTGAAGGACACAATAAGCAAACACAGCAGGGTCAAACTTGCTACCAAATGTCATCAGCCTGTACTGATGGGATTCTAAGCCAGCCTGATGCATGGTTGCCTATTACTAAAGAGAATTTGAAGCAACACTTTATAAAAGTGAATATTAAAACACTTCCTTGCCAACACCCTTTTCAACCACAGTCTCAAATGACCTTCACAATAATTCTGAGATAAGAACAGTACTACTATTATCCTCACATTCAACCACTCCTCTATTCATTTCACACATCTATTGAGTATCATTATTATAATCAACAGTATCATTTCTCTTCAACTGAAAATATAAACATTATTTCCCTACATGCTTTTATTCACAAAAAATAAGTAAATAAATAAAAATCTGAAAAGGACCCTATTGGATGTCCCCTGCGTGACTACATAGAGAGGAAAACAATCCTCTGGCCTTAAGGTAAAAACACTGGGGTTTGAATTCAGAACAGAGTGGATCTCTGGTTTGGTGTCAGAGCCTGGGACATAACAGGTTCTCTGTAAGTAGTAAAAGGATAAATGAATAAATGAAAGAATGTATGGATGATTGATGCCGCTTTACCTCTCTAAGTCTGTTTGCCTATCTGTGAATTAGAAAAAAAACTCTGGACTCCAAGTTGGTTGTGAGATTTGCATAAATTATTATACTTAAAAATTGTTTCTACTTGGTGATGGGAAACCCGCGGGGATTACAACTGAGATGGAAAAAAAAATGTACAAAATGATGTAAAAATAAACTGTTATAAAATTTTAAAAAATGTTTCTAATAAATATAGGAGATATAATGTATATTATGGCTACTATTTTTAATAATATGGTATTGCATATGATTTCTCAAAAATTAAAAAGATGTTCCTATGAATAACAAAGCAGTAGGTATGCCTGACTGTACCTGAGTTCCACCCTCTTCCTATCCAACGAGACAGCAGTAGTTCCTACCTGGAGATAACCTGCTCTGCTCTAGCTTGTTGGGATATATTTTGGAACACTTTCCTTTGGCCAGATTGCTCTAATGGTAGTGTTGATAATAGACTAGAGAGCTAGAAGTAATGAACTAATTATGAAGCTCTTTCTGTAATCTAGCAAAATAGTGTTGATTTAAACCAGAACGATAGTAGTGAATTGTTTACTGGATACATTTTAAAAGTAAATCCAATAGTATTTTTTTTTATGACTGAGTTCTTAATAAAGTTAGGAAAGAGTCAAAGATGATTCAGGCATTTTTCTGTAGGCATTGATGGACTTGCCATCAACTGAGATTGAAAAAAATATATACATGGAGTGAATTTACGGAGTAAGACCCGAAGTTTGGTTTGGGGCATGTTAAAATTGACATGTTTATTAGAATCGAAATAAAAATGTTGAGGAGGCAGTTGGATATATGAATCTGGAGATAAAGAGGGAGGTTTAAGTAGAGATATAAGTTTGATCTTGAGTGCCAAGGAAGGTCAAATGGTAACAGTCATTGTTCTTGACAACCAAGAAATCACACATATTTTCAGAGTCATTTCTGTGATGTGATAGGGAAAGAAATCAGATAGCACTGTGTTAAAGTAAACTATCAGAGAAATATCAATAGTAAATATATATTACTCTATTTAAGTAGCTTGAATGGAGAGAAAGGACAAAGAAGGAAGGTGTTGAAGAAAGCTAATTGATGCTTTAAGTTGGCTATTGTTTTGGTGCATTGACCAATTCACACCTCTTAACATGCTTTTCTCTATTAACTTCTACAAATTGTATCTCCAACTGTTCCTTGTCTATTTCTTCACCCTTTGCCTATTCCTTAAATTTTCTTTCTGAAATATTTTTTTCTTTGGACTTTGTTCACTTACCTGACAAAGAAAGCTATAAAAATCTAGCATTGTATTCCAGACTCCCCAAGATGTGGAACTAGAATGTTAGTGTCAGTTTCTTCCTTGCACATTTTCTTTCCCATACAAACTGAGGCTACTATTCTGGATTGTTTGACAGCCCTGAAACTTCTCACTTCATGTTTTCATTCCCCAGTATTTTCTTCACTTTCCCAGAAGCTCCACCTGCTCTCTTTCTTCATGTGCAACAAGGATTTCATAAATGCATGTCAAGAGCCTCAGACTCTTCTTCCTTACCTGTAGAAATTAGAGCATATTTTGTGTTTTTCTTATATTAATCATTACTTTGTCTAAATTGATAATTTTATGGCTATGATATTAAAGTTCAAGATGTTAGGTACTCTCTTAGCAAAGAGGTTACAGAGTTAATTTCTAAAGCTTTGAGATTCTGTGTGACTTTTATTTTACATCAGTTACCCTGAAAATACCTAATACTAACATCACCTGCCTATCTTACTCAATGTGTCATTAAGCTCATTAATTCCTACACAATTGTTCCATGGTCTTGTAGAATCCGACCATTCACTTCACCTGCCTAAGGATGAAGAATCCAGAGTTTAGTTCTCAGTTCAGTAGAGACATCAGTATGAACATAAATCAATACTTTATGCACAGGTTCTGCTATAGAAGAGGGCAATACAATCATGTCATTCTGAAACCAATGATTTTGCAGACCACTAAAATGCCACTCACTCTAGATAGATTTCCTAGTGTTCCCATACTACATCCTCTTCTTCTGTGTTTCCATATCATAATCATAATCTACTATCACTGCACTTATCACATAGTATCAACTCACTTTCTACTATGAGGTTAACATCAGAGGTGATTTAGTGTCATGTATCATAGAATTTATGCTGAGGTAGAGTTGGGTTCTGATTTTGCTCTGCTATTTCTTAACCATGTGACGATACATGTACAAAATGAGATAATATATGTAAAACATCTGGCAGACTGTATGAATACACATCCAGTTGCTCAGTAATATTTTTCAGTTTATTTTCATTGAACTAGTCCAGTTCACAGAACATTCTGTCTACTCCTAGTACCATACACTTGTGGGGGCAGGAAACAAAATTAGATCATTGATTTCATTTTTATTAAGTGAAATGCGTTACAGTTTTAACCTGCTGTGAACTTCAATACTTCACGAATTGTCTGAGAGTGGCATAATTTTGTATTTAAATAGAATAAGTTGAATTACAGTATAAACAGTAGTGGAAATCCCACAGTGTAGTATTTTCAACATAAACCACTGTCTCTGCCAGCCATATATATAGACATAGTAAAGTTCTAAATTTATAGCTTTTATTAAAATGATTAATTTCATGAGTTAATTTATTGTATTCATCATGGAGCAAATTCAAATTAAAGAGTCCAATATTTAGAGATATTAAAAACTCGTTTACTGAAAGGAGTCTAATTTTGGTTTCACTTTTCTTAGTAAGAGCCTATAAGTTATTATTTTCTAGCAAGAAATCTAAAAGGTTTCTGTAGCACTGTTTTTTCCTGATGCATTATTTTTAGAGATTATAAGTCAGTCTCTTCTTTGTAAAGTCAAATTCTCTCCTATTGTGTCTGTCAGCTGTCTGTTTAACAACACATAATGGACAAGGTGAATCTAGAAGGTTGGAAAGGTCTATATATAAATTCTGGCTTTAGGCAAGTTCCTTAATATCTTTGAACATATTCCTGATCTGCAAAATGGGAACAGTAAGACTTAGTTTTCAAATAGTGTCAAATGAATTGAATGACATAAAGTACCTGGTGAGTAAATGTAAATGTTCATTTTAATTGTCTACATTTATGGTCTTCAATAAAACAGCATTTTCTTCCTTGTCAACACAGAGGATTTGCCCTTCTTTTTTTCCTGAATGCTTGCTATTAAATAATAGTTAACATAAAAGAGATCAAATAATTGTTTAAAACTAATACCTTGTTTTAAATTGGTTTGGAATAAGAAAATATATTATTTTGACTATGTCATTTTTCTCATTTGTTAATTTACATACATATAAATAATATATATTCACTGTAGAATGTTTAGGAAGTACATAAAACATAAAGAAAAAACAATAATCACACAAGGTCTTACAACATAGTGACCTCCACTGTTAACATTCTGCCTCTGATCTTTAGTGTACATGCAAGTGATGTATTTATCTTACTTTATAAAATTGAGATCATAAAAATACTCTGAATTTTTATTGTTTTTAGGCACTTTTTTAATCTAACCCAGTATCATGAAAATTTTATATTATTACAGTTTTCAAAAATATTATTGTAAAGCTAAGAAAGTATTTTATCATGTACATATTAATTATTTAAAATAATTCCATTCTTTTTATCCATTTACATTGTTTCTAGGTATTTGCTCTTATACATAACCTATCATCTCAGCAATAAACATTCTCACATGAGAATTTCAATGCAGTTATAATTGTTTCCTTAGGATAAATATTTAGCAGGGTAATTGCAGGGTCACGGAGTATGAACAACCATGTATTGTCAAATTACCCTCCAGAAAAATCTTTTTATTATTATGTAGTCCCATTTAACTATGTTAAAGAACATTCTTTTCTCAACTCCTTGCTAGATGTTATAGAGTATTGTTAATAGGTACTAATTTGATTGAGGAATATGCTATTTTTAGTTTTCTTTTACATTTATTTAAGTAATAGTGGAGTTAGATATTTTTTTCCCATATTTTTGGTGTTTTATCCTTTCTTTAATGAACTGCCTGCTCCAATCTTTACCCATTTTTTTTCTAGAACTATATTAATCTGTTTTCATTTTAACTTATAAGATCTTCATTATTAACAGTAATGCCAGTTCAATCCATAGCAGGAGGATAAAAAGCACTGGCTATCTGAAGTCCTTTGATATCTTTTAATACTAAAATGGCTGTTTCCAGTGAAGTTGAACTTTTCATTCCCAAAACATGACCGTGTGATGTATAATCAATGTGATTTTCCTTGACTTAATTGAAGGAGATGAAGATGTGACCTAGAATTAAAGTATCACCCAGACACCAAAGGTTCCTTGTTCCCTAAAGTTGGGTCAAGCTAAGTGGAGGATAAAAATTGTCATTTTGGGGTCATTACTTCCTTTTCAGAATTGACACATTCCTTCTCATCAAACTGAAAAAAAATTAGGGGGGGGAATTTTCCTTTACATAGTTCCCTTGATCTCTCTCCTTCGGTTGGCAAGCTTTTTGAATTTTCTATAATTCCTATTGTCATTTTACACTTTTCAGTATTATTTCAATACAACTTCTACAACTCCAGTGAAACGGATCCTCACAAGACAATGACCTTCTTGTCATCAAATTCATTAGTCTCATTTTTCAATTTTCAACTGCATTTGAGCTGAAGGACCAAACTATTCTTAATTCTTGAATTCTATAATACTTTCTCCTATTCTTATTTAGAAGCTTCTTTATTGGTTCTTCTTCTTTTGCCAATTTCCTAATCATTGATGATCTTCAACTTGCTTGTTAACCAACATTATTATTTTTTTAATTCTGTGAGGAAAGTTGATCATATCTATAGCATTGATGACCAATTATATATTGCTTTCCAGTTCTCTGATTTCACATACTGAGAACCAGCTTATTTTCTTCTACTGCATACATATCTCATCTTGGTAAATTGTAGGCACCTCGAATCCCACTCAAAATTGATTTAACACCCCCCCCATAAACTGTTGTTTCTTCAGTCTCTTCTATAATTGAAGATGCACCACTTCAAAAATGCACCCAGTAATCCAGGACAGAAATCAAAGCATTATTCTTTATTCTGATCTTTCCAGAATTCAGTAACTAAATTCTGTCAGTTGTAGCAGCAGTTCTCTAGAACTTATTCATGTTGCACAGAAAGAGACTTTATGCCTGTTGATAAGAAATTCTCAATTTCTCCTCTTAGTAGTAATATGGGAAGCACCATTTACTCTCTGATTCTCAGAGTCTGACCATTTCAGATTCCTCATACATATAAGGAATCATGGGGCATTTGTTCCCTTGTGATTGCCTGATTTCGCTTAGTATAATGTCAGGGTTCATCCATGTGGTTACATATTGAAGGGTTTTCTTTGCTAAGGCTCAGTAATATTTTCTTTGTATATGGCATGTTTTCTTCACTCATCTCCTTGAACATTTAGCTTTATGTCTACATCTGGACAATTATGAACAGTACTTTAATAAACATGGAAGTGCAAATATCTCTTAAGTTCTTTAATTCTTTTGGATAAATACTCAGATGTAGTACTGCTAAATTGTATGGTACTTTTATCTTTATGTTTTTAAGAATCTTATTACTTGTTCCTTATTCTGTATTTCCAACAGTGTACAAGGAGTTCAGATTCTCCATATCCTGCCCTCAACAATATTATCATACTGTTGTGACAATAGCTATATTGACATGTGTGAGGTAATATTAACAGCTTGATTTGCATTTCTGTGATGATTAATGATACTAAATCATTAATAATCTTTTTTTTTTAAAAAAATATCTATCCAAGCTTTAAGCCAGTTTTTAAGTTGGGTTATTGATTGTTTATTTTCTTTTCCCTACTGAGTTACAGAAGTTATATGTTTTTGGAGATAAATCCTTTATCAGATATATGGTTTGGAAATATATTTTCCCAATCACTTGATTAATGGCTCCCTTGGTTATTCAAAAGCATTTTAATTTTTTTGTAGTTACACTTAATTTATTTTTGTCGTTATTTTCTGTGTTTTAGTGGCAGCCATGAAATCAGTGTCAAGAAATTTGTCCTATGATTTCTTCTAAGGGCTTCTTGGGTTTGCTTCCTACTTTAAAGCCTTTAACCCATTTTTAGCTGATTTTTGTTTCTGGTATATGGGTCCAGTTTCATTTTTGTATGTTGATATCCAATGTTTTGTCAGTGAATTGTAACTGATTGTGATTTTGGGTGAGAGGAGGATCCAAGGCTTATTACTTTAATCACCTTGTTGACATTACTCCTCAGTACCATATTCTTAATTACTATAGGTTCATATATATATATATGTGTGTGTGTGTGTGTGTGTGTGTGTACATATGTGTATATATGTATACACACATATATATTATATACAAACTGGTCATTTGTGAGATACTATTTTACTTTATTTCTACCTAGGAATGAATTAATGGGCTGTATAATAAGCCTATTTTTTTAACTTAATAAAAATTCTGTCAGTTGTTTTCTGAAATTGTTGTAGTTACTAATTTTTATAGCCCTACCAGCAATGTATGAAAGTTTCAGTTGCACTCTATCCTTGCTAACACTTGAATTGTCGACATTTTTACTTTTAGCCATTCTAGTACAAGTGAAGTGATATACAATGTGGTTTCCATTTTCATTTCCTAATGGTTAATGATGTTGAGTATTTTTCATGAGCTTATTATGTATTTTTTATGTTCCTTGGTTAAAATTCCACTCAATTCATTCATTCATTCATTAAATAAGTTACTTATGTTTTCTGAATAAAAGTACTTTTCAGATATAAGGCCCATGAATATTTTCTTTCTTCTGTGACTTGTATTTTCATTTCTCTAAGTAGTCTTTTTCCAAAGAGCAGACATACTAGAAGTCTGCAGATTATTATGGAACTCCAAAGCCCTTGGATATTTTCTTATTTTCTGAGAAGTTGGCTGGACAAGTTGGCTAACATCATTGTCACACTTCTTAGTGTGTGAAGTCCTTCCCAAAGTAATAGTCTTATTAGGTTCTTACTATCCTATCAAGACCAATTGTGACATCGCCAGTAATTTTGTTAAAAGAACAAAGTGTGCATGCTGTGGATTCCTGAACTTGTGTGGTGGAGTTAGGCTACATTTAGGTGTCTTCAGAACCTCTTAGCAGCTGTTTCTGTTTCTGGCTGGTAGCGCCTCTCTAAATGTTAGTGTCTCCTCAGAATACTAGAGACCAGACTTATTTGCAAAATGGGTAGATTTTTTCAACATAAGAATGAGGGGCTGTTTTCTAGTTAGAATGAGTCTATAAAAAATAATAAACTAATTCTTCTATGTGTTAACATTGTCCAGACTTTGAGATCAGAAACCTAGTTGACTAGGTGTACAAAATACAGGAACTTGGAATAAAAGCAACTTGAACTCTAACTTAGTTTCTGGGTGATCTTAAGAAAATCATCTGTCCTCTGAATTTGTTTCTTTATCAGAGAATGGTGATGATACTACTTCCTTCACAAGGTAATTAGGAGGAACAAATATGAAAATGGATAGGAAATGCATAAAGGTTCAATCAGTTGTTTTCTATTACTCTTAATTCATTTTTTATACTTTTCTTTCCCTCCTAAACTGGACACCTCCATGGCTGAACTAGGGAAGCCACCATATTTTTTTTTTTTTTGATGAATTCATTTAATACCCCGTGGGTTTCCCATCACTGAGTCACCTGTGTGCCATCACCATAGTCCCGTGCATTTCCCTCCGGTCCTCCCCACCCACCTCTGTTTTTGATCCCAT
>NW_004567109.1:26976948-26996546 GCF_000260355.1 Condylura cristata | reverse complement strand
CTCTTATAACTGCTTTTAATGTGTCCCATATGTTTTGGAGACTTGTGTCGTCATTGTCATTCTTCTCCAAGTATTTTCTAATTTCATCCTTGATCTCCTCATTGATCCAATGGTCTTCCAGTAGTGTGGGTTTTAGTCTCCACGGGAAGCCACCATATTTTAACTGCTTAGATTGCCTGCATTTTCAGCCTAATGTTCCATATATATTTGATCTACTTATGAACATATTTCTACTAGAAGGGAACCTGACTTAATAGGAAGGATGTATAGACTTTGAACCCAATGACCTGTGCTTTATATCTAATTTCCACCATCTTCTGACTGTATGACTATAAGTGTATTATTCAAGCATTCTTAGTATCATTTCTCCAACTATAAAATGGAAACATTAGACCCTACTTCTCAGCAACATTTTTGGAAACTAAGTTAAATGAATAGTAAGTGCCCCCTACATGAAGGGAACAAATAAATATTCTATTATTTCATAATCCAAACTCTCTGGAATAGGCCTTTGTCTGAGATTTCCAGAAAACACAATGAAATGTTTTAAAGTCTGCATATGTATTGCTGTTTAATGAATTTTATGCACTTAAAATGTGAAATGCTTCCCTTTCATATTTCTCAATATACCCAAGTCACCCATTGGCCACAAAAATGCCTTCAATCCATGAGGGGTCATAGTCCTCAAAAAACATTGACTACCGTACCTCTGGATCCAGTTAGGTATGTCCAGTCTCTGATTATTTTTCACATCTAGCTCGTCTTTTCTCTTGTGTTACTACTCTACAAACCTTAGAATTAGAAGATGATTATCTTTGAGATATTCTAATCCAGCTACTTTATTTCATAGAAACTAAAACTCAGGCAGAGGAGAGACAGTTGTGCTGGCTTCTTCATCAGTGTTTATTTTCAAAAATCTTGCTACTATCCTTTCTTTATCTACAGTTACCTCTAACAACCCTGTGTGATAAGAATGACCACATTATTATATACCTATGTGAAATAAGTTTCAGAAGGATGACTTGTGTAAGGTTACATAGCTAATAGTTGACAGAACTGGTTTAAAATCCAGACTTTATCTCCCTCTATGGAGATACATCAGCCTGTTGCCACTGAAAAAACCTACAAATTGCTTATAAAGAAGGGCCATGTTCAGAACTGGCACATATAACGTGCTCATGTAGGTGAAAGTAATCTTGTAATAGCATTTCAGGAGCAGTTGGGGAGGGCTCCCAGCCAGACAGATGCTGACAAAAAATTCTATTTCAGAATGGCTTTGTACCATTTTTAGAAATCTTGCTCTACCAAGTACATTTGACTTTCACCCTTTTGTTCTACATTTTGGTTATTAGAGAAATTTTTAAAGCAATTAAGACTTGGAAGCCAGGTGAGATATTTTAATTCATTTTTCCCATAATAAATTTGTAGAATTAAGATAAATATTTTGCATTTATGTTTCATTTGTTGACAGATGTATTGCTTTTAATTAATTTGTCATAAATTTTTTGAAGTAGATTATAAAAATACAGAGCTCATCTTCAAGGTCTTTAACTGTCATGTTTTCCAGCTTCATTTCAAATAGCTCTAAAAATGATCTAACTATATGATCTTCTCTCAGTGTCCAAAGACACCAGTTCCTTTCCCATTTTAGAGAAATCAACAAGAACTTTCTCTTCTCGTAAAGCGAGCGTGTGGAAAATAGGAAACCAGGAGTGAAGTTAACATTCACACTATTGTAGATGAGCAGCAAACTTAGCTTTGAGTTTCCTACCAGCAAAGGTCAAGACTTATAGTTCATAGAGACAAAACCAGACTCATAGTTCACACTATTCTTTACCAGAACTCAATTGGATTCATTAGGTGAAACACATATCCAGAAAAATAAATATTGGACAAGTTCACATCTAAGAGTGCTATAAAGAACAAAGTTATTAACTGATAAAAGAAAATAATTATAATTTCTGAGGCTGAGGGAGGAGAGATAACTAGAAGTCAAGGGGACTTATGAAATGCTGATGAAAGAAAAAAAAGAATACAGCTTATGATATGATAAATAACATTCTCAGACATATTCTCTGTTATTCTTGTGAATAAGCTTACTAGAGCTATTTCTTAAAAAAGAAATCTCAATAAAGTCCTTTGTTATTTGCCAGTATAAAAACAATTCTATAAAAGGGCAAAATAGTGAATGTTCTTTTGTGTCCTAGATTGGTCCAAAAATAAATTAGAATATGTAAAGGAACAGATTGATTATATACTATAAGGCTATTTTCCATCCCTTTTATTCATTTTTATCATTAAGATTTTCATAAATATTGAGTGTCAAGTAACTTAATCTTGAGGGTTTTTTTTTAAGATTTATTTATTTGTGCATACAGAACTGGGGCACAGGGCAGAGGCTCAGGGGCAGTGAGAGGCTTCACCAGAGACAGAGTGGGGAGCAGAACAGGCAGATCGACCAAGTACACTGCTGAGGGGAGCAGTGGGCGGGTCAGGAGAGATCTGCCACGCCATGTGGTCACCTCCGGGGCAGGAGAACTCATCCAGAAGTGGCTTTAGCTTCTCAGTGCTGTGCTTTAACCCTCTGCGCCACAAGGAGGGCCTAAACTTGAGTTTCTAATAGGTAACTGAAAGACACAATTTACCACCCACAAATTTTCTAAATCATTAGTGGTCTTCTATGTAACCCTTTTCCAACAGAAAGTTTCTAAGAGTCAAACTACTTACCTGTAAATTGTAGATAATATTAATTATCTCAAATGAATGTTATAAAGATCAGGTAACAGTATTATTAAAATAATTATAGTTCACAAGAATAATAGAGTAGTTAAGAAACATTAAGACATTGGTAGGAGTCACATAATAATCTTTGCTTATGTTTGCAATTTATGTTATCCTTACAAAAATCCTTAAAAGATAAGTATTATTAGTGTACCCATTTTGAAAAGTCAAAACTAGGCATTGGAGAGTTTAATTGCCCAAGGTCACAGAGTTGGTAAATGCAGATTTAGGATTGAGTTGCAGGTTGGTTGGATTCTAGAGTTCTTATTCTTAACTACCCTACTATAAATAACCATATGTTGTGTTCAATAAATAGACTAATAGTATTTAATAAAATCACAAGCTAAATTGCTGTTAATCACTATACGATTAATGTGATTGGAGTATTTTTATTAGAAAGTGTTATACAGCCTACAGCGTTTTATTTGGTGTGACTTCATATTTCATCAAATTTAAGGAGCAGTCAACTGTAAGATGCACCATTACTTTATGCATTACTCAGGAAGAAAAATGTGGCCAATTTATCTCCAATACACTGCTTTCTTCTGACACTGAATTTTTATTTTATTCTTATCAAAATATCTCTTTTAATTTATTTATAGAGATTTATCATAAATCATTCCTGTGCATAATAAAAAATACATGCAAATAAAGCATTAGGGTATTTTGAAACATTCAGGGTCCAACTTTTCTGAATTACTTTTTTTATTCAGAATTGCCAATAAACACTTTTTCCCACATAGCAACAACAGCCTCTGGGCCTTCCAGAATATGATATGCAACTTTTCTTCAAAGTGTCCACTGTTATCTTGGGATTTCATTCCAAAATCACAGTCACATTAGCAAATTTTTGTGTTTACTCAGGCAGTGGCAATAAATCATAACTGTCTAGGGATGGTAAACTACATATGGATTTCAGAAATGTTAAATGGGAGGGAAGTATGTATCCTAGAATTGACAGTGAACTTTGTGTTGAGTAACACTGAATACTCTGAATAAGCTTTAAACATATATATAACACAAGCCTCATCTGTAGATTATATGGGCAAAGAAAATCTTCTGAAGAGGTGACATTTAATATGAAGCTTGAAGATTTAAAAGGAAAGAATTAAAAGCACTAAAGATCATGTCAAACATAGACATGAAGAAAGCAAGAGAATGGCTGAAAAACTCTGGTAAGAATGAGATTTACAGAAGTTGAGGACTTCAAAAGAGAAATACAGTGAAAGATGAAGTTGAAGACAGAGGTAGAGCTAACCTCAGATAGGCCTTGGAATTTGGATTTGGTTCCTAAGCAAGCAAAAGAAAGGTATTGAAGTCTTCTTGGTGGGCAAGCTATTATGTATGTGTGTGTGGGAGTAGATTTACACTTAAACAAATGGACATGCTTTTTACTTGTTTGTTTGTGTAATAAAAAAATACTTTAACTTATATGAACATAGAATATGTAGGCTCTTTAAAATTAGTTAGAAGGCTGTTGTAGACCTGAGATAATAATGACTAGGATTGAGGTGGGTGGCAGTAGAAATGAAAAGTCCTTCAAGGATTTGAGATACACTATACCACAGAAGTTAGATTATTAAAAGATTAATTATATCTGAGAATGAAGATAGGGTAAGAAATCAATACTGAGTTTCTTTTCTGGCATGGGCAACTGGTTGAGTATCATTGACAGCATTGATAAATTTTGGAAGGGATGAAATGTGGGTGGAATAGAGGAGTCAGCACTTACTTTGAAAATAACAAGTTTTAGATACTTACAATTTCTTAAAAGGAAGGCATGTAGTTGTGTTTTGGATATTCAAGATTGAAGTCCATTGAGAAATGTGGGTTAGAGACATATATTTGAGAGCACTAGAATATAGATATATTTCATGTCTAGAAAAAATAGGAAGAAAGTGATTTAAAAAATAGTGTAGAATCAAACCCTTGGGGGTTTCAGTATTTAGAGACTGGAAAGAAAGTAGGGATCCACATAGTAATCAGAAAATTATGTCCATGGGTAAGAGAAAAACCAAGATTGGAGTAAGTTAAACTGTCTTTAAAGAATAAGATTTGCTGGCAATGTGCATGCACAAAAGTTGAGCCAAGAAGAGCAGAGAGATGTGTAGTAGCTTATGGCAGATGGAGTGTGGAATCCTGGAGTCATGGTTAAGTGATAATAGTTATGATTCAGGAAGAATATAGGATTGATAATGGTATAGGAGACACAGGAGATGGCCAAGAGAGTGCAGTCCTTGAGTGAATGAGAAAAATAGGTTCCAGAGGACATGCTGAGGACTTTTGTCAAGAGGAGTACTTTTATCTGTTATAATGGGATTATAGAAGGAGCCATAGGCATGGTTCTCATGTTGGCTATAAGAACGTGAGGATGCGCCTTTCTGATGGTTTCTAAAGTTGAAATATTAGATGAGATTATCCTTTATGAAAAGTGGTGAGCAAAGAATAATGGATTCCAAGTGACATACGAAGGTCAAAACTAGTTCTCTCTCTTTTTTTTAAAGATTTATTTATCTGTGAATACAGAACTGGGGTACAGGCCAGAGCCCAGGGGTGGTGAGAGGGTTCACCAGAGACAGAGTGGGGAACAGAACAGGCAGATGGATGAAGTACACTGCTTAGAGGAGAAGCGGGTGGGCCAGGAGAGGTCTGCCACGCCATGTGGTCACCTCCGGGGGAGGCGGGAATCGAACCCATGCTGCGGAAGTGGCTTTAGTTTCTTAGTGCTGTGCTTTAACCTGCTGCGCCACCAGGGAGGGCCCAAAACTAGTTCTCTTTTTAGGAAAAAAATTGAGAAACCAGCTTACTAGAATTTCCTTGTAGAATTGCTGAGCAGTGATATAACAGTTGCTTGAGGACTAACATCATTAATGTAGAATACAGTCATTCTCTAGATATGAGATTATCTCCAGTTATTTGAGGCCTGCATAGGGAAGATAGAAAAGTTCATCTGAATTTGGGTTTTGCCACATGCCAGAAAAACAAGAAAAAGGTGAATGGAGATGGGGCTGTGAAGGTGTTTGTGAAAACAATAATAATGTTGGATGAGGATGGAAGGAGAAAACAGAAAGGGAGCTGGTAATTATAAAGTAGGAAGATCAGTGGATGTGTCATCAAACATTTATTGCATTTATTGCATTTCAGCAAATTAGCTTGAAAATTGCATTTGGAGAAAGAGGGAGATAGAATGGGGAGAGAGAAATTGAAAATGAGAGATGGTGGGTGCAAGGGAAGATGGGATGGAAAAAGATTATTGATTACCCTTTATGTTTCTAAAAAAATATATTTATTGAGGGCTGAATATAGATATCCAAAGCCATAATACTGATGAGGCCATCTGCATGCATGTGGACAATCACTATGATTAAAAGTGAGTGTGCAGCAATCAGAACAGATGAACTCGTGTCATTCACAGCAATGTGGATGGAGCTGAAAAGGACTATGTTCAGTGAAATAAGTCAGAAGGGAAAACAAAAATATTCGATGGTGTCACTTATAAGAGAGAATACAAGGAAACTAAACAAAGTGTCAAAAAAAAAAAAAAAGACAAAACTTATAAGCAAACCACAGATCTGGATGATGTGGTGGTGGGAGACTTATGAAGACTACACCTGAAAGGAGAAATCAAATACTGTACAAAAATGAACAATGTTGTAAGAAAATTTAAAAAGTAATAGAAACCCCCCCCCACTCCCCAAAAAAAATTGAGTTAGGAGAGATGGAACTAGTAAGGCAAAAACTAAGAGTGTCATTGGGTGAAACAAGATAACTGAATCGGGGGATTCAAGAAAGCATATGCCATAACTGCCACCTATCTAACACCATTAAAAACAATGAAATGAATAATAAGAATTTAAAAATACTTCAGTAATATGTTTGTGCCAAGAAATGTTCTAAATATTAACACATTAATTTACTCCATTCACAAAACCACCCTGTGAGATGGGTACTATAATTTCATTGTTCAGAGTAAATCATGTTTGGGAAGAAGGGTGGAGGATTAGGTTAGATTAGGAGAAGTGGGGGTGAAAAGGATTGGGTAAGTGAGAGTAAATCCCAAAGCAAGTGAAAGTATGGGGGAGTGTTCCTTAATGGCTTTCCAGTTGAGGCAAGAGTGGGCTTTACTGTTGAGTTCATCAGGTGGATGATTACTTTCATGGCAGCTGTTTCTGTAGACAACAGGAAGTGTGTAATTAAGATGAGTAGGGACTGCCCCCTCTCCCCATCAAGGGAAGCAAATGTTGACTCTGTCAAAGAAAAGGGGAGGTGAATTGTTACCTGCTCCCCACCCCTTGCTACTCTTAGAGTAGTTCTGCTTTCAATTGCTTAACATTCTAAGATTATACAATAAATTAATGGGAACAGGGCCTTGTTATAGAGGATCAGCCTTAAAAATATCAGTCCATACATCTCATTTCTCATATAGGGCACCAAAGTCCAAAGAGGGAGCTGGGGTTTTCTCAAAGTGACACAATTATTCATGATAGAATCAGGTTATTTCTTCTGACTCCCAGTTCAGTGCTCTTTACCATACCCAGGGTTGGAGCCTTAGCATATTCTCTAGGGTAAAGAGACAGCAAACCTTTGCAGAAGGTCCTACTCCTTCCCTGTATATGGCCTAGTTCTTTCTGGCAGCTCTCATCTGGAATTTGTAAAAAATTATGTTGTACTAATTATGCTATAGCCTGTTTCTATGGACTATTATATTAAGAAATCATTTGCTGTTTTGTCAATAACCGTGGATGTCCTTTCTTGATAGTGACGAGAGATGAGGGTTCCCAGCAAGCTTTGCTCACACTGATGGGGTACTGAGTCCCATACTTGTAAAACTACTGACAGAAAGTAGTTTCTCTGGTAGTTTGGACATTGTAGGTTGCTTCCTGTTCTTGTTATCAGTCATATGAAGGTAAAAACTAGTTCTCTTTTTAGGAAAAAAAAGAATTAGTGTTCCTCTCTATTTTCCCCATCTTTAAATTCCTATCCATTTCTTATAAATTGCAAGACTTCCATCTTTTTTTTTTTTTCCTTTTTTCCCAGTTGCATTGCATGACCTTAGGATGCACCTTCTATCTCCAAGTAGCTTGCCAGGGTATTTTCTAAGATGAGTTATTTCCCTTTTCAAGATCTTCCCTTACAATGATATTATTGGAAGAATACTGTGGTATTTCATAACATTTATAGAAAAATTGAACAACAAGCACCCCTTGGGAGTCTCAACAGTAAAATTCATAAAATGCCAAGTTAAGTATAATGAATACGACTCAGTATTAACAAGCCCAATCTTGTTTTTCCAATTCCAGTTTCAAATTTACCAGAGAGGGACTCTGACCATTTTGACTGTTATGGTTCAGTGAGCTATATTCAGGCACAGGACCAGATTGAAAAGACAAAACTATGAGTGCACCCTAGGATAATAAAACCACTTCCAGGGAATATAAAATCATTGGGGATTCAATAGCCACTCCAAGCTGTGTCTCTCACTGCTTCATTTATGACTAAACTTTATGCTAAAACTCTTTCATTTGTTCATTCAAAAGATACTAACTATGGACTCAGCAATGGCCCCTGGGTGTTGCAATGTAGAGACACATAAAAGTACATGTTCTTGGAATCATTGATATTACAATCTGATGATTGGAATGAGGAACACCTGTGAATTTTTTCTGAGGTTTAAGAAGATAAACCTTTTCATTAAAAACTTGAGTATCTGGGCTCTCCCTGGTGGCACAGCAGGTTAAAGCACTGCACTGAGAAGCTAAAGCCATTTCCGCATGAGTTCGATTCCCGCCTGCCCTGGAGGTGACCACATGGCGTGGTAGACCTCTTTTGACCCACCCGCTGCTCTCCTCAGCAGTGTACTTGGTCGATCTGCCTGTTCTGCTCCCCACTCTGTCTCTGGTGAAGCCTCTCGCCACCCCTGAGCCTCTGGCCTGTAGCCCAGTTCTGTATGTCAAAATAAATAAAATTTTAAAAAAAAAAAAAACTTGAGTATCTGAGAACACCAATTGAAAATACCCATTATCCACTATTGTGTATATCTCAGGAATATTGTTATTCCTCAGATATTGCTGTTGAGCATTCAGCCAACACTAGGGCCATCACCAATGAAAGAGATACTGGGTTAGGCGTACTGAATCCCCTAGATGAGGTGGTCAGAGATATATTTTCAAATTATATTCATTTCTCATGAAAACTGTGATGCTAGGCCTTTGCCCCATTTCAAGTGTTTTTTTATATTTCCTTTTCCTTTCTATACAGAAAAGAGGTACCTGATACTTCTAAGGTTTTCCTTGGAGTTATACAAGAGAATAGAAGAAAAGGAAATAAAATGTAGCCAAGTAGAAATATCACAAAACTGAGCATTTATTGAGAAGTTTATGCTAAGCATTGTGCTGAGTTTTCCATATACTTACATGTTTCATCCTCACTGTAATTCTGTGTATTAAGTATTAAGTACTCTTATGAAGTAGATCTCCTTTACTACTTCACTCTAGAGATGGGGAAACTAAAGTTTGGAGAGACTGAAGGACTTCCCCTTGTCACATGGCTACTGAGTGGACCAGCCAGCATATACTCATAGATTCATTGACTGCCTCATTGTTTTCTTTACCTCTGTGCTAAGTGCTGCCATCTTTTTCCCCGTAGTGAAAAAAGGGGTACCTGGAAATAGGATAGTTTGATTTTAGTTCTAACATTCCACTAGTTAATTTTGTGGTTTTAAACTGTTTATTCTCTCTGCAGCTACCTCTCCCCTCTGTAATTGGTGAGACATGGGCAGATTTTTAAGAATCACTTCAATGTCAAATTTCTGTATCTACAACTCTCAGAAGAGTCTTATAAAAACTATGTGTCCTATGAATTCACAGATACCATTCTTGGAGTGGTTGTTGGGCTGATTCTTAGGAATATAGTTCTGTGGTTATTGTTCATTGCACTCTCTTCATCCAAAGGATGTGTACAAAAGCCAGCCCTGACGTGCCACCTGGCAGCATTTATGTACATCAAGTCATTCAGAGCACAGCAGGTAACTATATACTGAAAGTCAGTGCTTAAAATAAATAAATATAGAATACCTGCTCTGGGCCTGCTCAAATGCATTTTTCACTTAACATAACAAATACACACCAGCAAAATATTTAATACTGGTTTGGGGAAGACATTTGGACAGGAGATTGAAATTCCAACTGCTGGCAGACAGCCATTTCCATATAAGAATGGTGATATCCTCCAGCTCCTGGGGGTTATTTATTGGAGGAGAGAAGAGTTGGTAAGCAGGGCAGTCTAGGGTGCCATTTTTTTAGGCAGCACATAGAATGAACAAATGCAGCCATATATAAGGTAAATATCCTGTCATTCCCAAACTAAAAAAATAGATATATAATAATAATGGTTTTTATCTTTGTGGAGCCTTCCAGATTCTATTTAGAGCCAAAGGACGGGGGTAGGGGGGTGCTTAGAATTTCCTGAGGTTTTTCCTGTAGCTTGAAGGGTTGGAGTGAAGTTTGGTGTAGATGGGAGGCAATAGATGTGCAGCAGATAGAGCACTGTGGCTTGGAAATCTTGATGGAATCCCAGCTATACCATGTTTAAGCTCTGTAACTTTGCTAAGTTTCTTAAACTTTTCAAGTCCTATTTTTCTTCCTTTATAAAGAGGAGACAAAGATCCCCAAGGGGTTAGTATCAATATGAGGCATGAAAAAAAATATTTTAGTAAACATCTGTATCCTGATGCTTTTCTCCATCTTCCTGATCTCTGAAATTAAATATTTGTCTCTGTTTCTCCATTTCATGCATGATATCATTTATTCTTTTTGAAAACATGAATTAAACCCATTTGTTGGTATCAGTCAGTCATATGTGGTCTTCAAATACATTACTAAATAACTAAAATATAACTTAAAATACCATAATGGAGGCATAGGGTGATAATAGAGCCCAGTGGAATGGACATTTATTTCTATCATGAAGATTCAGACATAAATCCCAAAGTGGGAAGAATATTTGACATATGAAAAAGAGGGGAGAAGGTGCTTTAAGCAGGTGTTTGAGGGAGCAGGGTGAGTAAATGTCTCATTGCTTGGCATGTTCATAACATACTGCAAAATCCCCAGTAGGTTGAACATGGGTCACTGGAAAAGTGAGGACCCAGATTAGCTTGGGACTAATTTATTACTGTATTTGAAAGCTAAATTCAGACTTTATCCTATAAATAATAGACAACACAGTCATAGCTATGCCCACCCCAACGTCATGCCCTGTTTGGGGGAATCCACATCTCATTTGATTGTGTAGCCTCAATTTAGGACAACTCTGAAAGGCCATTCTAAGATCAGAGCTCACCAAGGGAGTAGCTGAAAATACCCTTGGACTTACAGGGTATCTTCATTTTTCCCTCCCTTCACTCTTTCCTCACCCTCTCCCTCTACATTGTTGATCCCAAAGCAGTCTTAAGTCATCCTGACTGTTTTATTGCTTCATGGGCCTGTGAAGAAACTCCCTTCAGAAGCACCCACCACTAACAGTCCTGACCTTATGCAGCAAATCCTGGACTGTTTCTGCCCCTATTCTAGAACTATAGTCTTTTAGTGTGTGTGAGTGTGAGTGTCTCACCTGCTAGTTTTGTGTTCAGATTTGAACTTTTGAGAAATTGACTGCCTGCCACATAGTTAAGGCACAACATATACCAGGTTTCAGGCTGTGCTTTGCAGGTTCCTTTGATCTTTGTATAAATGAGCTTAGCAACTGGGCAGTGTTTCCGTTCCTATCTCCCATTCCTGCTTCCCTTTTAGTGGAATGGTGGGGAAACATCAGACTGCAGCAGTGACATTTATGTGTAAAAAACCCATTGTGTCCTGTACTGTATAAGGAGTAGCACACAGCTCTAAGCAATACCGCTTTCCCATTTGCCTCCTCTGGAGGCTCTGCCAAGAGTTTGGTCTGCCTGAGGGAGCTGCCCAAGTCCTCATGCCAGAAATTATATTCTATAATTAAAATCAATAGCAAAACACACACAGCATAAAGGTCATAGAACACAACAGAAAACCTTTGGATAGCATATTGCCAGGTATCAAAATAGATTTTTGAACTTTTCTTTAATCTGAAAATGCCTAAAGCCTTTCATAGAGAGAGGCAGGGTGCCCAAGCCCCAGCCCCGCTTGGAAAGAGTTTGGCTAAAGGGAGCCCTTCCTGCCTATACACCGTTGTAGTCCTTCAGTGTCAAAATCTCTGACCACTCTCTGTTATTAAGCCAGCTGGCTTTTGTGAATTCCTTGCCCTGGAGGCCTGTTCATAGACTGTGCCCTAAAACTTCACCATGGTCCATCCAATGTTATACTCCTTACATGCCTCATGAAAGTCTTGCTTCCTGAACTGTTATGACTAAACCACACTATTCCTTTTAGATAGGGTAGTCGATGCTGTCATTTAGCATTTCCTTGTCTTCAAGTAATAGTAATTTTCATACCTAAGGCTGCTCCAGCCCAAGTCCAAAACTGCTAAATTTCCAGGAACTTTCTCAGTCCTGTCTTGTGTCTTCCTGTCTAGTTTAAATAGACAGCAATGATTTAGACATAAACTCTGCCCCCTATGCTCTGTAAGCATCCCTCTGGTAAGCCTTCTTCCCTTGCATAGCACATATATGCTAATCTTCAGTATGGGGTAGGATTGGGGGCATTCATATAACACATTCTTGCTGATTATAGTTACTCTTTTAGCTATGCCTTACAGATGATTTTAGAGTGAAGTGACTTGTCATACAGTAGCAGATTCAGTGACAGAGCCAGAATTCAAGTCTTACCTTCAGACTCATGCTTGCCCCACCTCAATAACGCTACCTTTTTCTTGAATATCATAGAACTCCATGATGGCATTTAACATGGGTACATGTTCAATTGGATGGAATAATATGTCTAGAGGATCAGTAGGCTCACAATTTTTCTACTTACTGTAAAAATATGAGCAAGTTGTTTAACTTAAATGGACTTCAGTTTTCTCACTTTGATGATGAGCTATTACTACATGCATTTTCTGTGAGGGTCAAATGATATCTCTTCTAAGAACATAGAAAACATCTCTTCTTACAACATAACCACTTCTGTGTAACATGGAGCTATGTATTTTTTTAAACATAGTTATCTATATTTTTATAATAATAACACTAATTCTAATAGACTTTAATAGATTATTACTTACACGAGTCTTCAAATTTTGTGAAGGTGGATACTTTATGAGATGTGTTTATCGCTACTATATTTTCAGTGCTTGGCAGAATAAATTGCACATGGTAGGTGTACAATTAATGAATAATATTTCTGTCATAGGACTGGTCTGAGAATCTAGTAAGATCCTGGCAATGAAAGCATTTTTTAAATTTGTAACACTTTCAATATGCTTTTGCTGTATTTGTCCTTTGGGTAGTACTTACTGGTCTGAACATTGAGTCTCTGGGTGAGTCACTGAAGCTGACTGGAGCCCCCTCATCAGGGAAAGGAGGGAAGTGACATCTGTCCCTTCTGAATTTCTCTTTGAGGAACATGGGGTGCTCACTACAGGACACTATTTCTGCTTCTCTGAAGAGCAGCGCTAATTACTGGTGATAATTAGTTGCAGTTTAAGGTCCTCAGGGCAATTTGTGGAGGTGCAAATTGCATCCAGGCACTCCAGGATTTAATGTCCTTCTCCTTAGTGTCTCATCCTATCTCTCATCTGATGAAATAAGAGCAAAAAAAAAAAAAAGGGGAAAGTGCCTGAATGGGGACAAATCTAAAGGTCATCTTTTAAAAGGGCCTCGTTTGCTAGTCTCCTATGCAGAGTAAACTTCAAGTGTCTTTCATGTGGTTACAAGCATTTGAACACACAGAACAGTATTCAGAGGAGAGGACCATTTACTCTTTCATTCCTTTGACAAATGTGTGGGAACTTTTTCCATGCTGAGTTCTCAGTGAATGCAGAGGTGTGTAAGCCCTATGCCCCTTGCTCACAGGCCAGTGGGAAAACAAATAACTCATAAGATACATATTCTTTTTCTCATTTTGTAGACAAACAAACATAGACTCAGAGTCTTTAAGACACTTGACACAAATATACAGCTATTAAACTGTAGATCTGGACTTTACTCCAGGTCCCTCTTACTCAAAGAACTATGTTCTGTTCACATATCATGCTCTTTCTATTCCTATAGGAATAATCATTCCAAATTGAATTAAAGTTATAGAATATGCCAGAAAAGTTTCTAAAGTGCATTCCTTTTTGTTGTTTTAAATGAGTTGTTTGTTTTCTAGTCCGTGAATTTGGGGGAAGTGCGTAATTAATGAATGAATTAAATAATTGATTAAGCCCATTTTTCTATTAACATTATAACAGCACTTCCATTAATATGAAAATATGAATGTGTCTTAGAGAAGTTTCCTTTGACATTATAATGACTATATTAAAATTTCAACTATAATAATAAAATTCTAATTGTTTTAGAGAAACAATTAAAAAGACTACATATAAGTGCTCTGAAAGAACTATGGGATGTTCAGGAAGTACTAAGAGGAATTTTCAGAGATGTTGATATTAAAAAAAAAAAAGCACATAATTTTCATTAAATTGGGCTATAATTGCAATATAATCATCATTCAAGGAGAATATTTTATTTCGGGCATTACAATGAGCAAAACAAGAATTGGTAAGTTAAAATATATAATGTGGCAATTTAGACAAAAATGTTCATCTAAATTCACATTGATTTATTTATCATAACCTTCTTTAAGCAACTTTGCAGGATATATTCAATTTGTCTCTCCTGATCCTCTCTCTATCCATTTGTGGTAACTTCAGCTTCACTGCTAGGCTGACTGGCATGGATCACATCAGCAAACTACCTTGACCAGTCATTTCTAATGCAGTTCAATCAAGAACATCACCAAAAGCTCAGAGAGAGGGAGAAAACAGTCATGTGGTATTCATTTCTCAGTTTCCTCCCTGAGGGGTCATACTGACTGTGTGCCTTGATTGAAGTCATAGTTGCTGTAAGTGGCCTCATATAGCCCTTTGCTTCCAGGTTTGAATGTGCCATCTAATTTCCTGCTGGGTTCTGAGTATTAACCTCTGTGTGGTGCTATATTTGCTTCTTTTTGTTTTTAGGTTGTTTTTTTTTTTTTTTTGTCCTCCACAAAACCATGAAATCTTAGCCATTTAAGTACTAAATTTTGAGTAAGTCCTATCAGTATTCATCTCTACATTAGGGATAATCATTTCTACATCCTGTGTTGTCATAAAGATTTAATAGAGTTGAGTAAAATAGTTAGCACAGTTATGGAACACAATAGAGACTCTGAAAATGCTGCTTTCTTCTTCCTTTCTTTTATGAATTGCTTAGCACTGTATTTGTCAGGATTGGTAGAAAAGGCAACACTTTGGTAAATAAGTGTGTGAAATCTTAGACACTGGAAATGTCTAAGTCCAGGCTGCAGGCTACTTGGCTAATTCTAGGAGCTAAAGTTGAAAGCTGGTAGAGATTAATAGAGATTCCATACCCTCCTTGATAATGCAAAACCTAACTCCACCATTTAAAAAAAAAAATGGTATGGATTACCCGGCTAAGATTCTCTAATAGTGCCCACACGACAAGGGATGGGATTCAAAGTGAGTCCTTGGCTCACTCACCCATTTTTACCTGAGTGCTCTACCATCCTTTAAATAGGACTTTAAAAAGGCTTTGTTAAATGAAATAAGTCAGACAGAGAAGTCTAAATATATGTATATCTAGAGTCTTACATGTATAGTCTAAAACACCATGCTAAATTAATAGAAACAATAGAAAAGCTGTTGACAGGACATTGTGTGTTGAGGAAAATGAAGGACCTTGGTAAAAGAATGTAAACTTTTATTTCTAGATGAATAAGGTCTGAGGCTCTAATAATGTATTTTTTTGTTGACAATAGTTCATAATATTGAATATTGAAGAAAAATATATAGTTGAAATATGCTGACTGTAGTACTTAAGTGTATTCAATCAGCAAAGCAAATATATGAGGTGATACATGTGCTAATTAACTCAGTAGTGGTAGGAATCCTTTCACATGTACATGTAAAATAAATCATCATGTTTTATACTTCAAATATATTATAGTTGTCAATTGTACTAATATAAATTGGGGAGGATTGGAAGATAAGTTGTAATCTTGAGTTTGTCTGCTGCAACATATCTAGTCACCTAACATACTATTTTTTGGTATGCATTTCTATTTTCATTTAAGAAACATTTTTGCACCAATTGTATGTCAGGTCTTTTGCTAGACCCTGGAGAAACAGCTTGCAGTGAACAGGTATTTATCAACCACTTGTTGTAGTTGAACTTTTGACTCCTAAGGATATAGTGTGAACAAAAGTCCTCTCCTTCACAAAGCTTTCAATCTAGTGACACACAATCTAACAAGTAAATTTTGTAATGAAAGTTACTGATAAGTGAGATGAAGAAAAAATAAGGCAAGGAGAAGAAATAAGGAGTTACACAATGTGAAATATTTTGAAGTCTGATTGAAATAAGGAAGTGAGAACTGGAGAACTTTCCAGGAAAAGGGAAGAACAAAGAGTAAGGCCCAGAGATGGGAACAAGCAAGATCAGTATAACTGTACAGAGTGAGCAAGTGGTACAAATGAGATCTGTGAAATGGTTAGGAATTGGATCAAGTGTATAACCTCATAGGCTGTACATGGTAAGGACTTTGGGTTTTGCCATCACTGTTTTTTTGGGAAGCCACTAGAAAGCTTTCAGTAAGTGAAATGATATGAATCTAATTTATTTGTTTATAATATCCTTTTGACTATTCACTAGAGAACAGACTAGCGAAGGGAGAAGCAGAATTCCACACAATTTTGATTTTGAAACTAGTGAGTTATTAAGTCATCATTATACATGTGCTTGAATAATTTTCACCCATGTTTTTAAATCTGCTTGGAGAACTCAACACAGTTTCAGTTTGAAGGTGCATCTGGGTTTTTATAGTAAACATTCCTTAAACAATGTTCATGTGAGGTACAGTCTATAAACAGAACAGGATTTCAAATAAGAAATTATATGTAAAACTCTTATATTGAATATATTGTATGGAATAATCTTGAAATAACTTTGATGATATAAATTAGACATGTTAAAGAGGATAGAACATGAGGATCAGTGAAGTGATGGTGTTAAGCACTCAAAAATCAATTATTTTATGAGGTAAGATTTTTTTTTCATTCATTCATGGTCAATGTTTAAGTGTTCCCTATGTGAGAAGTATTGGGTGTATTCAGATAAAGAAGGAAAGGTCACTATTCTCAAGTGAGAGGAAGATAAACATGTACACACACACACACATGCAACATACATTAAAGTAATGTAGAGGTTATGGTAAAAGACTTTTTAAAGAATAGGTAACAGAATTTTACATCTAACTGAAAAATATGGCACAATCTTGAATATAATTGGGTGTAGTACCTTTGCCTTGAATTCTCTACAATTACTCCTGGTTCAGGGGAGTACTAACAGTCAACGTAAAATCATGGTGCTTGTTAGCCTAGAGAAGAGAGGTGCTTGTCAGTGAATCTAACAGAGGGAAATGCTTGTTCCTAGTGTTTTCTGGAATGGCAACAATGAGGACCTAGAGCACTATGGGAAGTTTTTAAATATTTAGATTGTGCCAGCCCACAATTGAGGTATTTGTGTATTTAACTTGATAGAGAAATGAATTATATATGGGAGACTTTTCCTATGCTATGCTCTACGTGTATTGACAAACGTCCTATCATTTTCTAGGAAGCCATGCCACAGGGATTACTGCAACGTTCTGCAGACAATTTACTTGTAGAGTTTTTTATTCCATATGCTGCTTTCTCTTCATAACAGCTGCCTTTTTATTTATTAAAACACCATCACTGAACAGGGAACTTTTCCAGACTTCCTTTTCTCAAAATTGGTATGTTAGAACTCGGGTCGAATGTACTGCCTAGTGATTGTGTAGTTATTCCCAAGATTTGATCATTTTGAAGCATAAGGAAATCTGACCAACTCAACATAGAAGCCAAAGATTCCAGTGAACACTCAATTCTAATTAAAAGAACAAAAATACTATCTTATTTTCAAGTGAAAGCTGAAAAGTTCACAATTTTATGCCAGTTGCCATTGTATTAGACTAAATCCTGTTATCTTGCATGGATTATGTTGACCTTATCCACATATTCTCCCTCTGTCATACCCAAATATTGATTTCTTAACTTTCAAAAAGCATCTCAGAGCTATACTAGACTTAGTTAACTCAAAGGATATAAAACATGAATTTAACTATGAGAGTGGATATCCGTATTCAGGAATTTGACAAAAAGCAGAACTTCAATTTCTTTACTGACTTCTTCTAAATAAACTCTACTTGCAAGAAATAGCACTCATGGAAATGTGCTTGAAGTTCATTATCTTCCCTATCCTTAGACCACACTAGATAGTGTGAGAGCTGCATAGCTGGACTGCGAGCTCGTCATGCTTCATAAAGCTCCTTTGTAGAATTGCCCTTTGATATATTGCTCTCAATCTACATTGAGAAGTCCCATAAAAATAATGTTATGAAATTTTTAATGAATTTACTCTGAAGATGGTAAGAAAGCATTTATGAAAGCATGAGAAAAATATGTCTGGTTTTGTGACTAGAAAATAATGTATGCAACTTGGTTATTTTTGCCTGAAATGACTGTTTTAATTTTTGTTCTTAGATTTATTTTGGATCTAAAATTGTAAACACATATACACAAAATATCAGTTCTGGTATCATGAGACCAAAGGTCCAAGAAGTTACGGAATTAGTCCCTTATTCAGACATTTAAAGTAAATACAGTTGTATTCGGGGACTCAACTCTCATTGTAAGGGAAACAAAAACAAGCAAATAGCATTATATAAAACTAAAAAAAACTTTTGTATCATAAAGAAGCCATCCCAGAAACAAAAGGCAACCTGTATAAAATTTTTGTATGACCTAACATCTTAAAAACAATCAACCCAATCAAAAAAATGACCAGAAGTCCTAAATAGACACTTGGGATTCTGCTGGCACATGAGTAAATGATCAAACATAACTTCTTTTTTTAAGATTTATTTATTTGTACATACAGAACTGGAGTATAGGCCAGAGATGCAGGGGCGGTGTGAAGATTCACCAGATTCAGAGTGGGGAGCAGAACAGGCAGATGGATGAAGTACACTGCTGAGGGGAGCAGCGGGCGGGTCAGGAGAGGTCTGCTGTGCCATGTGGATCACCTCTGGGGCAGGCGGGGATCAAACTCATGCGGAAGTGGCTTTAGCATCTTAGTGCTGTGCTTTAACCCACTGCGCCACCAGGGAGGGCCCAAAAACATCACTTCTTAAAGGAAAATGCAAATCAACCCTACAGTGAAATATTGCCTCACCCCTGTGAGGATGACCTAAAAGACTGGAAGCAACAAATGTTGGAGATATGTTGAAAAATGAACATACATCCACTGTTAGTGGGAACTTTGAAGTGGCACAGCCTCTTTGGAAAATGGTGTAGAGAGGTTCCTTAGGAAATTAAAAACCAAATGCTATATGGATCCAGCAATACCACTTGTATGTATTTACCCAAGAAATATGAAACCGCTAACAAAAAGATTTATGTATTCCTATGTTTTACAGTAATTGATTTACAGTAATTGATACATGGAACCAACATTGACAGGTGACTAGATAAAGAAATTGAGCAGTAGTACCCAGCTATTAAAAAAGATGAAATGGTGCTTTCAGGGAAAATGAATGATTCTTTTTTTTAAAGACTTATTTATTTAT